>NC_135094.1:1617500-1625000 GCF_051107435.1 Chaetodon auriga | reverse complement strand
CAGTGGGAGGTTTTATCGGGTTTCCTCGGTAGCTCTCCTCAGATTAACTGGACATCAGCCAGTTAAAAGAAGGACGTGGTGGATCTGATAAGCTGTCGGTGGATCTGATTGGTTGTTTCCGGCTGTTTTATTCAGCAGAAAGACGATATCAGCCTATCAGAGGGCAGCACGGTGGACCTGAGGAAGCCCGGAGAGGAAGAGGATGAGTATTCAGAGATGGCCGAAGAGGCCATGGACCCTGACAACTGCTTCCCAGACGGTAAGGACGCACACACACACACACACACACACACACACACACACACACACACACACACACACACACACAGAGCAGTGGGACTCTGAATGATTGTTTTCTATCATGTAAAAGTTCGTTGTTTTGTTGGATGTCAGCTGGCTGCTGTCACTGCTCACAGTTGGCTGTTTGGGACCAGGCTATTTCCAGGAAGCCGTCCAAAAGCTGCATTGTTACAGATATTCTTTAAATCCCCGAATGATGTAATCCATAATAATGTTAATCTGATACCATCCAACAAACACTGCTTCTCCTTAAACCTCCTTCTCTTATAAGGACACTGTTTCAAAGCAAAGTCGTCCTCTGCATGTTTCCTGAGCAGATCTGAAGTCTGTTCACGCTTTGTTCCACCCGTTCATTCTCACATGGCTCCACTAACCGTGAGCCCGTCCCACCGCCCACCTGCCCCAATACTTTCATGATGAGATTTATGATCCGGCACCAACTAACCCAGGTGAAACGCAAACACCTCGTTCCTTCCTGACTCAGCCGGTTTCCTCCTGGAGCGCAGAGATTTGTCTTAGGCCCAGTTCAGCTCCGCTAGCATGACCACCGAACAGAGAGGAGGAGGCAGAGGAGGGCTGGGGGAACACTGGAGAGCTGCTTGGCTGGCCACAAATGAAATCCCTGGAGAGCCGAGATAACCTATGACGTCTTACCTTTAATAGGTGGCCAAAGAATTAATCAAAAACTGGGCAACATTTTCCGCAGTTCCACCGAGAAAAGACATTATTATTATAATTAGCAGAGCAGACGAGAAGAGCCGCTCTGAGGAAACAGTCGGTCCTCTCTGAACACGTTTGGCCAACTTTCACATGTAGTTTGTGCAGCGTGTTCGACAGCAGTGCAAAGCGAGGCGCCGTTTAAAGAGCCGGCTTTCATCAGGCATATGCTCAGCTTCTGCTGACGACTGAAGAGCCTCAGTTTTTCATGAAATGGCTTGAAAACGTGAAATGCTCTGGTGTGCAGATGCTCAGAGATGCAAACGGTTGATTCGTTTGGATGTGTTCAGTAACAGCTCAAAAGCAGGGAAACGACGGGACCGCTGACTGATTTGCATTTATTTTGGTTTCTCTGCTAAGTTTTAGCTAAATGATATTAATTTAATCCATATTTTATACATGTTGTTGAAGACGAGATGATGAAAACGAGTTTTAAAGCGTGTGAGGCGTTCACTGTTCCTGTAATCTATCCTGGTAAAACATAAGAAAAGACAAACCTTCTTCTAGCTTGTTCATCATCATCATCATCGTCGTTGTTATAACTCAGATCATCGTCCTCAGCCTGCAGTAACTCAACCAGCTGGTGGTTCACGGTTCTCGGTTCTTTCTTGCCGCAGGATTTGAGGCTGTGAGTCACGTGACCGTTTCGCTAACCGCCCGCCTGGCCCGATACCTTCATGATGAGATTTATGACGGTGACTAACCCAGGTGAAACGCACGCACCTCGTTCCTTCCTGACTCAGCCGGTTTCCTCCTGGAGCGCAGAGATTTGTCTTAGACCCAGTTCAGCTGCGCTAGCATGACCACCGAACAGAGACGTCAGCAGGAAGGAGACGGCGAGGAAGCGGCGCTCTGCGTGTCTGTATGTGATCCTGATCAGAGCTCAGTGAGACCGAAGACTTCAGACCGGTCAAATCAGAGGTGACTTCAGGGGACGGACAAAGGCTGGGACAGAATTAGGCCAGCGAGGAAACCCTCTCGATCGCCAACGCCTGCAGCAGAACGACTCCGGGTCCAACATTACTGCCATCAAGCATCACACAGTACATTATGAAAACAATAAAGAACAATGAAAGACATGCGTGCAGGTGTCAGCATCGATGTAATGAGTCTAAAGAAGCTCGTGATGAGTTCCAGGTTGGCGTTCCTCTCAGACAGCGTCCAGAGAAAGGCCTGCTTCCTGTTCGAGCTGCTCCACATGAAAGCGCCTGCCAAACAGCAGATGTTGTATTAGCTTTGATTCATTTAGAAGATTGATGCGTCCGTCGCTGCTGTCCCAACACGCCGCCTGCTTCCCCCTGATTCAGCAGAGTCCTTCACGGCAGGCGGACGTTTGTCACCGGCTGGACTCAGATCAGCTGCTGCAGGAGAGGGATGGAGACTCTCCCTTTGTTCCACAGCTCTGGCATCAGCACGTCTGCATCGGTGGGCGAGACACATGAGCGAGCGAAGAGGAGGAAAATGACGAAGAAGGAAAGAAAAGCAAAGAGGGAACAAGAGGAGAAGAAAGTGAAAGGCAGAGGTCACGAAAGAAAGAACAGTGTGAAGGACCAAAGAGTGTCAAAGTGTAGGAGGACGTGAAGAAGGTGAAAGACAAACGTGTAAGACAGTAAGACGTGAAAAGAAACTAAAAGAAGAGAAGAGGGAAGAGAACAAGCTGGACTTTCACTGTCAGTGAGAAGAAGGTGAAGAGGACATGAGAAGAGGAGAGGACAGGAAATGAGACAAAAGGAGAGGAGACGGTGATGGACTCAGATGGACTCAGGTGACAGAGACAGAACTGGACCTCCTGCCGCCTGGCTTCCCTCCCGACTCCCCTCACAGTCCCCTCCACTGGACCAGTACGACCAGTACGCTGACAAAGCACTGTGTCAGTGTGTGTACACGCGCTTGTGTGTGTGTGTGTGTGTGTGTGTGTGTGTGTGTGTGTGTGTGTGTGTGTGTGTGTGTGTGTGTGAACAGTGGTTCCGGCGACTCGACCAGCTGCTGCGGAAGTAGGCCAGAAAACTGACTAACAACAGCCTGCAGACACCAGCTGTGTGTGTGTGTGTGTGTGTGTGTGTGTGTGTGTGTGTGTGTGTGTGTGTGTGTGTGCGTGTGTGGGTGTGCGTGCGTGTGCGTGTGCATGTGTGTGTGTGTGCGTCTTGGTCCAACATTATTCTCACGATCATCTCGTCACGTACGTTCGGTCAGTGCAGGGCTCCACAGTGAAGTTAGCAGAGACGAATATCAACATCCGGGTAGACTTTCAAAATAAAGCTGCTGAGAACAGTGAGAAACATGTGGTTAACGCTGCGAAACGGTCGCACTTTGGTTTTAGGATTTAGGTTCAGGAAATATCCTGGTTCGACACACTTCAGGTACTTCACATCAGGACACAGTCCACGGTCTCCTGGATGGACGTCTGTCTCTGTCTTTCACCCATCCGGCCTCTCCAACCTCCTCTGTAGGTGGACTTTTTTCGCTCTTCGTACCTCGTTATTGGACACAGCTCTAGTTATGAGTAATCATTTTAGGCCTTTGCTCATGTCCCTGTTCTCACGTCTTTGGAGTATTTAGTATTTAAAGCTTTGACATGTGTGACAGCACCTGTACAAAATAAGGTGCAAAGACACCTCTGATGAAGAGCTGATTGTCCTCCTCAGAGGTGTCGTCTGCCAGGAGTCCCAGCAGAGTCCTGGTTCAGGATCTGGACGGCCTGAGGGGAGGAGCTCCTCTTTAGCCTGTCTGCTCTTGTTCAGGACGGCTCGAGTCCTCCGTGACTCCCGCCGCTGGTCCTTCAGCTGAGCGAGTCTCAGAGATGCAGAATGACACTTTCAGAGCATCGTGATCGCTTCTAATTTGTTATTAGTTCTAATTAGTGACTTATTAATGTGTTCATACTCTGTCCTGTAGTTATTTTGAGCCTCCCTCATCTTAATGCACCAAGTACGACAACAGTAGAAACAAGCAAATTATTTGCATGTGTGCACATTTGCTTAAGTTTGTGTGTTTATGTGAAGCTGCTGTTGGCTATGAAGGATTGTGTGTGTGTGTGTGTGTGTGTGTGTGTGTGTTCCTTCACGCTGTGATTACAAAG
This sequence comes from Chaetodon auriga, assembly GCF_051107435.1. Lineage (NCBI taxonomy): Eukaryota > Metazoa > Chordata > Actinopteri > Chaetodontiformes > Chaetodontidae > Chaetodon > Chaetodon auriga. The sequence continues at coordinate 1,620,904 of NC_135094.1, read as the reverse complement.
CACAAACAGCAGCGCGCCTCCCCGCTGCTCCCTCTGGCTGTCAGTAAGACAGAGTGTGTGTGTCGGCCTGAATGGCGACGCTCCCCCGCCGCTAATTATTTATCACACAGGAAAAAGGTCGGTGGAACGGGAGAGTCTCAGCGAGCGGCGCTAACGAGTCTGAGAGCTGCTGCGCGAAGAAACTCCTCAGATGAACGAAGGTCAACGCTTTGGTTTCACGTGTCCTGTCCGTACCTGACACGGTCAAACAGAGAGGCTCTTTTAGCGCGGGGTGAGAACGAGGCCTTCAGAGAGCTCAGAGAGGCGTTCAGGTGCTGAGTCTGAAGAACGAGGCATGTCTCCGATCACGAGTCTGAAATATGACCACAACCACTTCCTGTCGTCCAGACAGAAAGACTCTGTGGCACGATTACTCATTATTTCACTGTTATCTCCACTCAGCCACAAACACACACACGCGCGCACACACACACACACGCGCGCGCACACACACATTTATTCCCTCTCAATCGCGTGTCATGCAGCTTCACAACATTAACCAATGAGTTGGCATTTAGAGGACCAATGGGGCAGCTAATCTAAATGCCCGCTGTCAGCACTGTGTGTGTGTGTGTGTGTGTGTGTGTGTGTGTGTGTGTGTGTGTGTGTGTGTGTGTCTGTGTGTGTCTGTGTGTGTGTGTGTGTGTGTGTCTGTGTGTGTGTGTGTGTGTGTGTGTGTGTGAGAGAGAGACTTCTATGGATTTTTATATTTGCATGTGAGCTAATATGTTCATATTTTTCAGCATGCGTGTTGAATAATGATGTACTGTACCTGTAGGGTACGTGTGTGTGTGTGTGTGTGTGTGTGTGTGCGTGTGTGTGTGCGTGCGTGCGTGTGCGTGTGGGTATTTGTGCATGTAACAGTGTGTGTGTGTGTGTTGTCTGCCTCAGCAGGCAGTGAGTAACGCCTGCAGTAGCAGCAGCGGCGGCGTTTCCCACTCTGACGTCTCGTACCTGAAGGCCTCAGGTGTGGCTCCACAGCAGCAGTTTGATGCTCAGGACACTCTGTCTGCTCTTCGTCTTCCACTCTTTGTCTCCATCAGTTCGAACACTGTGTTCAGTGCGAGGTCAGATTCTTCTCCGGTGGTGAAAACAGACAGAAGTCTCAGATTCTGTTTAGAGGAGAAATATTACGATGGAACTGACAGAAGAGACGAAGACGTGATTAGAAGTCCATCAGCTCCTTCAGCTCCTGGATTCATCACCGGTCAGGCTGCTGTCACGCTCACGTTCAGGCGTGTAGCCTCTGACACAAACCTCAGTCAGACGAAGGACCAGTGAGGTCCGACTTGGAGCTTTCCAGCAGACGTTCTCGTCCCGTCCGGTTGAAGGTGCAGCGGGAAGCAGAGACACCTGAGCGCTACCTGTCCTCAGAGCTGTGAAGGCAAACAGTGCACATGCGTTTCTAGGCGGAGATGGAAAACTAAGTGTGTCACAGGTGTGTGTTTATGTTGTGTGTGTGTTGGAACGCGGAGGCACCGAGGGTCAAACAGTCAGCTGGCGGGGGATCGTTCAGCAGCAGGACGGTTCAATACGCGATCAATGCTGAGCGAGCGCCGCCGAAGGAGGCGTCGGCCGGCCGGCAGGTAATGTGATGAGGCGTTCAATGACAGTTTATCGCAGCTGCCTTCAGGACCAGCAGAGGGGCTTTCCTAACACACACACACACACACACACACACACACACACACACACACACACACACGTTGATAAGAACTCTGCCAGGCGGGCTGATTGAGTGTCGGATTACCTCTCGCTTGTTTTCATTGGATTGCTCAGCCGGCGTATCGGGGAAAGCCTATTAGCAGCCATGGAAACAGAAAGCCGAGGTAATCAGAGCTCTAATTACAGAAGTAGGCGGACGCCGCAATCAGCGGAGTGACGAGCAGCCGAAGCACAGCTCGTGCTCGTCTTCAGTCTGTCTGCTACAGGACGCTCAGGGAGCAACTCACCGCTGATCCTGTCGGGTCCTGCGTGGAAAAGGAGTTCGTGAGCTCGCTGAGGAGCTGGAGGTGCGCAGCGTCCGGCTCGCCGAGGCTGCTCCTCTTCCTCCGTTCATCCCTGCAATGTTTAAAACATCAAAGATGGCCGTGTCTTTGGTTGTAGGTGCGCTTGGAGGCGAGACCTCCGTATCAAACAGTCTCTCAGGTGAATCCCATCAGTCACCAGCAACAGTCACACCTGTGTGATGTCACTGCGGACACTCTTTCCGCCACACGCACACACACCTTCGTAGTCTTCCTCTGTGGGCTGCATCATGCCTTGCTAGAGGGCACGTCAGCAGCGCTCCGTCGAGTGAACGCCCCGCTCGCAGTCACAGACACGCCGATTGAATCTGGAAACTTTAGCGACGAGCCGCTGGAGCCGCGGGTCGCTTGGCGGCCCGATAAGGTGGAACGGCGGGAATCCGATCCCGGTTATCAGCGCTCGCTCAGCGAATGACGCACAGCTACAGAGAAGGCTGATCCCATCGGCTCCAGGCTCGTCCAGCTGCTCCCAGGATGCATCAGCATGTGACGCGCTGCTGAACACGATGCTTCCCGTTCGGAAAGCTTGAACTAGACGAAGCCTCTCACAGCGACGTCTGCCAATGATCTGAGGTTCTGATGTTTTTTGACCGACGCAGGCTGAGTACCATTCAGTTCTGTGATATTTGACATCTCCACCGCCCGCATCCCCAAAAATCACAAACTGTGCTTTTCATTTTGGCTGAACGTTGCCTTTAAATACCGTTTGTCCACCTTCCAACAGTACAAATGTTTGCAAATGAAATGTGAATGTGATGTGAACGCTGCAGCCTGCTAATAGCATCACTCCGTTACACACACACACACACACACACAAACACACACACACACACACACACACACACACACACACACACACACAGGCGGAGGGCTGTTGTAAGGAAGCAGAAGCTTAGCATCTGTCAGAGTCAGTAGTTACACAAGACAACATGCCTCTAAACACACACACACACACACACACACACACACACACACACACACACACACACACACACACACAGAGCACTGAATACGTGTTTGCATGCTCAAGCCTGAACACAAGCAAGAAACACATGTTCAGACACACACACACACACACACACACACACACACACACAGAGCACTGAATACGTGTTTGCATGCTCAAGCCTGAACACAAGCAAGAAACACATGTACAGACACACACACACACACACACACACACAAACCAAAGGGGTAGATGGAGCGCTTCATGCTCCAGGTCACTTGTATGCGACGACAAAGCGGAGATGCCGCGGCCGTGTGTGTGGCTCTGTGTGCAGCTGTGATGCCGGCGTGCCCTCGAGCAAGGCGCTGGTTGAGACTCACTCAGGCTCGTGT
>NC_135094.1:1592500-1612500 GCF_051107435.1 Chaetodon auriga | reverse complement strand
TTGGAGGTGAAACGCTCAGTCTGCGGTGAGCGGGATGCTGACTCTCAGTCACATGAAGTTCAGGGCCCGTGTTGCATGCTGGGAATAAAGTCTGAGCTTTCACTCTCCCATGATCCTCTTCTCTCTGCTTTGTCTGGCTAATAAGATTAGCTTGCATGTCAATTTACTAATGCTGCACGCTCAGCACCACGCTGCTCACTCAGCATGGGATTCTGGGTAGAAGAAGTGCATTGTGGGTATAATGAGGAGGGCTGGAGTGGCTGATTTTTCTCTGAAGTTAGCTGACGCAGCTCGCACTCTGTGTGAGCACCAACAGGCAGGAGGAGCTGAATCCCCCACAAATACAAACCATTAATAAGTTGTTTGAGTCTGACTGATGAAGCTTCTTCTTCTTCTACTTCTTCTTCTTCTTCTTCTTCTTCTTCTTCTTCTTCTTCTTCTTCTTCTTCTTCTTCTCCTTCCTGCTGCTCGCACAGAGCGGCCAGCGATGCGAGGTTGTCACGGTGCTGCAGTCAGTTGCCGTGGGAGCGACGGTGTGAATGATTCTGCCTTTAAAACATCAGGATCACCACAGCTGCTGCTGCGCCTCTGACTTCAGCTGGTGACGTTTAAATCCCAAACAAAACAAACATGAACATCAAAGAATACGAGGAATGATTTTAGAAGTTAAAGCCTCAGTTAACCAGCAGGTGCTCAGAGACTTGTGGGCCACATTGTCCAGCCGTCCTCATGTCCCGAACACCTGTGTCTCACGTCATTCTGTGACTGCATGCTGCGCTGGAGTTTAAAGGAACACATCAGGTTCAGGTTCTGGTTCCGTCGATCAGGTGAACATCTGAGGGGAACGACGCCCTCAGTCTCCTTCAACATGGAAACAAGAATCTTCTGGATAATTTATCAGTGTCAGGATTTTATTGTGACCGTTAGTTTGCAGAAACAAAGCTCACAGTTTCTGAATTTGTCCCAAACTGACCGAAACTCTGAAGGTAATATTCTCGCCGCTGAGCTCTCTGAGCTTTAATCCATCCTGCACTCGTCAAAATGTGAAGCTCTGTGATTGGATGATAGTGAAAGGCACCCTGGGAGTCGTAGTCGTCTTCTCCTCTTCAGGTGTGTGTCCACAGATTTGTACCTTTTTTTATCAGCAAACTGGATATTTAACACCTTTCCAGTCAGAGTGTGTTCACTGACAGCAGCTTCATGTGTTCACCTCCTTCACACCCAATCATGATCCTCTCACCTGTGACCAATCAGCCTGTTTACCTGTGGAATGTTCCAAACAGGTGTTTTTGGAGCGTTCCACATCTTTCAGTCTGTGAAACGTGTTGCTGCATCAGATTCACAATAAGCAGATATTTACAGAAATCAATGAAGCTGATGAGGATTAAATGTGTTGTACAGAAGATTCTGGTTTCTGTTCAGTCTTTTAGTAAAAGTTCAGTCTGACCAGCGACAGACTCAAACTTGATGTTTCCTTGAAGACTAACTGAAGGTATTGGTCAGTAGTTCTGTCTGTGTGACTCCGTCCGTCTGTCCGTCCGTCCAGGTGGTGGTGAACGCTCTGATCGGGGCGATTCCCTCCATCATGAACGTGCTGCTGGTGTGCCTCATCTTCTGGCTCATCTTCAGCATCATGGGCGTCAACCTGTTCGCCGGGAAGTTCGGCCGCTGCGTCAACCGCACCGGCCACATCTACGAGGCCGCCTTCATCAACAACAAGTCCGAGTGCGAGGCGCTCAACGACACCTCGCTGTTCTACTGGACCAAAGTCAAGGTCAACTTCGACAACGTGGGGGCCGGATACCTGGCTCTGCTGCAAGTGGTGAGCGGCGCCGTCTGGGGTTCTGGGTTTTTAGGAAGGGAAGGAGACGACGCAGTTCACCGTAGTTCACTTTAGGAATGTTTTTATGTTACGTTTGTATTCTGTTGAGCTAAAAATGTCCTGGTGCAGCGTGTTTCAAGAATTTTTACAATCACGTTTAATCGTTCTTGATTCCTGTGCAGCAGTCAGTCTGCAGTTTGTTAAAGTAGCACTGAAACGTGTGGAAACCATCACTGTGCTGGCAGACACACACAAAGCTTCGCTGTCTTCACCAACAGTTTCATACTGAAGCGTGAAGTCAGGGCTGCAAACATGGCTGCCGTCTGGACGTTAATCACATCCAGCTGGTCAGAATTTGTTTACTGGGATTTACCTATTAGCCGACACACATGCTGATGTCAACGTATCTGTGGCGAGCTAAGTTAGCCGGTTAGCCAGTTAGCAGCCCAGCTTTAGCTCATGAAGTTAATGTGGTGAATTCACTGTTCTGTTGTCGATCAGCTCCGTCATGTTTCCAGAAAACGCAGATTTTCACAGGACACGGGACTCCAAACTCTCATGTCTTCGTCTCTATGAGGACGTGTGTTAAGAGCTCAGATCTCAATGTGAGAGACTCACAGCCCCCCAGGCTGCAGATGAAGATGAAGATGAAGATGAAGATGAAGATGAAGATGAAGATGAAGAGCGTCATCACAGCAGCCGTATGAAGCGTTGACGGGAAACAAACAAAGAGCTTAAAGCGAAGACGTGGAGGCACAAAGTGAAGAATCCTCTCCTGGAAGCGGACCACAGACCGTAGGAGGGTTGACTTTCTGCCTCCATCTCGTCTTTGCTTCCGTCCATTTGTCTGTCTTCGCCTTAATTTTCCTCCCACACCTTTTCTCACTTTTGACTTTTCCACTCCTGCCCTCCCTCCCTGCCTTTGTCGTCTTCGCTTTAATTTTTTCCTCTTGCTCAGTGTCTCTCTCCTCTGTAATTCATCATCTGTTAATTCAGTTCAGCTTTTTCAACATGGAACAGGACTTATGAAAGAAGACAGACGAGAGGAAAAACACCTACAGTACAAACCAAAAACAGCATCATTTCATGATAAAACTGGAGACAAATGTCCTGAAGAAACAGCGTTTGGGCTGAATGATCCACAGACTTCTAACATCTATAATCCCGATAATCCTAAAATATGCGTTATTGTGGTCTTTACAGCCGCTGAGATATTAACACCATTAAAGTATGCAGGGTTGTAATCAATAAGAACAGTTTTAGCATTAATTATTGAATGTTTATATATTATATGAACATATAATGCTAAATATAGAATATATAGCTAAACAGATGGAGGATTAAAGTAAAGTGTACCAGTGATCCAAACCAAAGGTGTGTTTGTCAGTCGATGGTGAATAATGATTTTCCTCTGTGATAGAACTGATTCTTCACTTCATCTTTGATTCAAGTTTTATTGGCATTAAAGTGAAACTGAAACTTCAAACAGCTGAGAGAAGAACGAACACGTTCGTCCTCGATAAAGAACATTGATTTATAACTCGGCTCGGTTCAACACGCGTTGCTCCACACCAGAAGCTAACGGTGGCTAATGTTAGCTAATGCTAATGCTTACCACTCGTGGCCGCAGTGGCTGCTGTTCAGCGAAGGTTTAATCAGCTCACTTTAAACAGCGTTAAGTTCACTCACATTTAAACATTTATTTTGCCGTTTAACATGATTTTTCCTCCTTTCATTTTTTCATCCAGCCCTTCCTCCATGAATCTTTCTGTCTATCAGTCCCTTTATGTTTTTTTCAACATGCAGGGCTGCACAGTCAAGCTAGCAATAATAAATCATGTCTGGTTGGCATCGTCCGCTTAGACTTTCAAAATAAAGCCTGCTGAGAGCTCTAATGAAGGCGTGTGATGCTGTGAGACACTAGGTGAAATCAGACTTTGAGCTTTTCAAAGCCTTTTATGTCGCTGATGAAGAGCTGAACATGAAATGAAGATATAAAATGAAAAAAACGGTTGTTGTGGCGGCTGTATGAATCCTCCAGAGGTGCGGGGATCAGTCTTATGACCACCATCTTTACATCACTTCATCTTCACGCCTTCCGTCGTTCCATCCCTCCATCACTCTTCTTTCTCTGGCGGGTCGAGTTTCCTTTTTCTGCCTTATTAACACAACATGAACAAAGTCTACAACCACTGCAGCTCCACCTTTCCTCCGCTGCGTCGTCCTCTCATCTGTCCATCACTTCACTTTCTTTCCTTACAGGCTTTGGCCTCCCTCCTTCCTCTGTTTCTCTTTGTTTCTCTCGTTCGCTCTCTCTCTTTCTCGCTCTCCGTCGCCCACCACGGGAGTCCTGAGAGCCTCCAATCAATCAGCGTCTGAGAGGCTTTTATTTTTAGAGTGACTCCAGCCAAGTGGGAGGGAAGTGGAGAGATGGAGGAAGAGGCAGCGAGAGAGGGAGGGAGGAAGAAAATTAAGGTTCGAACAGCAGATGGAAAGAAAGAAACAGCAGTGAGAGGAGAGATGGAGGGATGGATGGAGGTAATAACGAGGGAGAAGATGGACAGATGTGGGATGGATGGAGCAAAGGTCAGAGGGCGGAGATGGAGAAAAAATGGGCGAGATAAAAGGAGCGAGAGGTTAAAACGGATGGAAAAAAGAGGGATAGAAGGACAAAAAGGACAACGGAGGGAAAGAGAGGAACAGTGGGAGGAAGAGAGGAAAAGGAGAAAAACGGTGAAGAAGATGTCGCTTCACCGTCAGCCAATGAGATCTCGAGAGTCGCCCTAGCAACGAGTCGCTCAGCACCTGGCTGTGTTTGGCTGGTCGGCGTGGCAACGGTTGGCGGGGGCAACCCTTCCATTAGCATCTGGAAATATCTCCACGGTGCAAAAATGACGAAGACGAGTTTCTCTGAGCTCAGGCTGAAGTCTGAGGGTCTGTGGACCTGAACCCTGAAGTCTGAGGGTCTGTGGACCTGAACCCTGAAGTCTGAGGATCTGAAGACCTGAACCCTGAAGTCTGAGGGTCTGAAGACCTGAACCCTGAACTCTGAGGGTCTGAGGACCTGAACCCTGACGGGTCTCAGGGACCATCAGTCTGATCAAAGTGACAGATTGATATAAATCCATCTGTATCAGAGCACGAATTTAAAGGATCTGCGCTGAATGATGTGAAACAGGTGTGATCGGCTCTTCAGGCAGGTTTGATTTGTCTCTTCTTCAAGAAGAAACTCCAGATTATCTTTGATCTACATGAGAATCTGAGAAAATGAACTTTACCCGTTCACACATTCATCCAAGTCTTTTCTTTCTAGACTGATTGATGGTCTGATGGTTAAACTTGCTTTTTTAAATCAGCTGCTTCTCTCGTTCTGAAGCACAGAAAATCGAGCTCTTTTGCCTCGAAATGGTCCCAAACTATCGATCGATTCCTGAAAACAAATATTTGTCCAATCGAGTCCTTCCACCTGGTCAATATCTGATTGCTGCTTGCTCAGCTTGACGCTCCCTCGGCGTCCAGCGACAGTGACGCTCAGGCTGTTTCTGGAGGTGTTCACAGGTGAGCTGATCCTCTCACCTGTAAACACGCTGCTGTTCGCAGGTGAGCTGATCCTCTCACCCGTAAACACGCTGCTGTTCGCAGGTGAGCTGATCCTCTCACCCGTAAACACGCTGCTGTTCTCGCTCTCAGGTTCTTTCTCGCCATGACAGTATCAGGTGGGAACCTGTGGAGCTGATTGACGGCAGGCGCCCACTCACAACCAAAGTTTCTTCCTCCCTCCTTCCCTCCCCCTGCTCTCTCTCTCTCCCCCGTCTCCTCCCCGCTGAGGAAGGAAGTCCTTAAAAGGACGTGTTGATTCTTCCATTGAGAAAAACAGCCGCGGCGTTTCCATGGCGCTCTGACTCTCTCTCTGTCTGAAGCTTGCTTCAGAATGGCTTTTGTTCAGTGATTGGCTGAAGGGCAGGAAGTGTGCGGGACGTCATCCTGGTGACGGCGGTGCAGAGACACACTCGACGCACACAGACAGAAGAAAACAGATCGACGTGAGATAAAAGAAGGAAGGATGTGGGTCAAGGGCTGAAGGATGTGTACTGAAGGTAGATTACCGAAGGCTGCGGGGAGCACGCCAGGTGGCCAAAAGTATGTGGACACCTCCTGAATCAAACCCAGCTCCTCCTCCATCTGTCTATCTACTTGGAAAATGTATTGGCCAAGTTTTCAGATGGATTTTTGAAAGTAAAGTAAAAATACTCTTTGCTCTCACAGTCATGCTGAGTTTTTTTAAACCTGTACTCACATAAAAAAGAAGAGCATTGTGTATTCATACAGGATGAAACACCAACATTAGACGTGCTGTCTGATGAAATCCAGGATTTTGAATCTTTCAGATAAGTTTTCCTTCATGGGTTCAAAAGGTTCTCCTTCTGCTTTCAGTCCAATAAAACTGTAAAACCTTTTGGATTAGCCAGTGATGCAGGATGACAGAGCTGACAGCTGCTGTTGAAGAGGAGCAGTAGATTATAAAGACCATTTTTCACATGTCCATGATGTTGTACATTACTTAATGTGAAGTCTAATGCTTTTACAAATCGTGTTGATGTAAAGGAAGATAAGTGAGGTTTCAGTTGTCAGTTTAATTATTTGTTTTTGTTTGTTTGTTTGTTTGTTTGTGTCCAAGGCAACCTTCAAAGGCTGGATGGAGATCATGTATGCGGCGGTGGATTCACGGGCTGTAAGTTAAACAGATGAAGATGAGATTAAAAACAGAAAGATGGCGAGTTATGAGCTCAAAGAAAAGGACGAGACAAGATGAACCGACATCAGTTTAACGTCGCAACAAAAAGGAGAAATTAGATCTCAAATAAAAAGATGAAATTCAGTCATTACTAATGGAAATGAAAGTATTTTACAGGATTAAATTAAAGTTGAAAATACTAAAACTGGGTAAAAGTAAAGTTTTTTTTTATTATTTAAAATCGATTGGACAATCATTTAGAGACAGTGAGATAAGAGGAGCGAAAACCAGAGAAATTAAACTTAATGAACTTTGATGAAATGAGGGGAGACGAGATGTTTGTTCAGGTGTGAAGAGAAAGAAGTTTATAAATGAGATCAGTGATGAAGGAATGACGTCAGATGGAGTCAGTCGTGTTTTTGAATGAGATTAACTGGTGAGAGACTAAAACTGTGTGATGGGAGACCAGTGGCTGTAAGGAGGAACAGGGTGTGTGTTCCTTTCTAAAATGATGTGTGTGTGTGTGTTCTCGTCAGGTGGAGGAGCAGCCGATCAAAGAGATCAACCTCTACATGTACCTGTACTTCGTCATCTTCATCATCTTTGGCTCCTTCTTCACCCTCAATCTCTTCATCGGCGTCATCATCGATAACTTCAACCAGCAGAAACGAAAGATAAGCACCACAGCAGCGAAACGGTGGAGCCGAAGTCTGAAACGCATGTTTGTGTCCGGCTGAAAGTAACAGCTGTTCATTTGTTTGTTTACTTAGGAGGACAAGACATCTTCATGACAGAGGAGCAGAAGAAGTACTACAACGCCATGAAGAAACTGGGCTCCAAGAAACCTCAGAAGCCCATCCCCAGACCCATGGTACCAACGCAGAACACGCTTCAGTGCACAAACACCCAGAAATCCAAACCTGGCCCAAAAAATATGCTATTTATTAGTTTGAGTTCAAAATGAGTAAAGATGGTCTTCTGTCTTTGTCCACATGGATGGAGATGTCCAAGTTTGGAAGACAAATCCCACACTCGACTTTATGAATAATTTAACTTCAGCGTAACGTACGTTCCTGCAGGATTAAAGGGGTCATTCTGTCCTTAGATCTTCTGGGAACACTGGAATCAGAAATAAAGGCCTGTCTCCAATAGAAGCCTTTTTACAGGCCTGGCTCTCTGTGCTGCTCGGCTGTATTCAGACCACTTCCTAGAAATTAGGCTTTTATTTGCATGAATGGATAGTAGCCTTTGTTGCAAAAGAAAATATATTAAACCACAAATAACAAATAAGATACATAAATAAATGATGATTAATCAATAATGAAATCGAGTGAAACCTCTTTCCTCCAGAACTCGCTGCAGGGCTTCTTCTTCGACCTGGCGGGGAAGCAGGCATTCGACATCATCATCATGGTGCTGATCCTCTTCAACATGATCACCATGATGGTGGAGACGGACGAACAGTCGCCTCAGATGGAACACATCCTGAACAACATCAACCTGGCCTTCATCATCGTCTTCACCATCGAGTGCCTCATCAAGATCGTGGCGCTGCGGTACTACTTCTTCACTGTTGGCTGGAACATCTTCGACTTCGTGGTCGTCATTCTGTCCATCGTTGGTGAGTTCAAGTACCTTCTTTTAGTTGGCACTCGAGACCAAAGCCGTTTTTTTATACCAGGCTGTAAACACGTTTATTTCTGCTGTAAAGTTGGGCTGACCTGCTTTTGGAGTCGGCCTCAAGTGGCCATTTGAGGAACTGCAGTTTTGGTTGTTAAATATGTCCCTTTTTTCAGAAGGTCTATTCAATGTTAAGGTTAAATATACAACTTAAAAGACCAGGAAACTTTCTTTCAGGACCAGCTTCTTCCGGAGAGCAATATGCCATACATTTCTGTCAACCAATCAGCATTTAGCATCACCTCAAAACGATGATGCCGACAGTTCGAATCTGATCAAACCACACCTGCACAGAGCCGATGAGACTGTTGACTGGTGAGCTCTCGTTGAACTCACTAAAGATGTTCGACCTTGATTGTTGCTTATGTAGTCATTAACATTTAAAGATGGAGAGATGCTTACAGAAGTCGTCAGCCCCGAAAACTTAAAAAAGCATGGTGGCAGCTAATGCTACAAGCTAATGGTGGTATTAGCTGTTTTTGATTGTTTGCTTTGACTGAATGTTGGTCTTTTACTCCTTGAATAATGAACATTTGAGGACATATGTGACTGCAAAACACATGGGTTACACATTCACACCCTAACACACACCAGACATGTCAAGCAGACAGAAGAAACAGACAAGATCCACCAATCAGAGGAGAGAATGTGATGACACTGCTGCTCGTGTGAAGAGTCAATGGCTTCAAACCTCGACGACATGTTGCCCACTTCTTTTAAAAGGCTGATGCAGATGATCCATTCTTCAAATGTGCACACATGCAGTGCCTGTGTGTGTGTGTGCGTGTGTGTGTGTGTGTGTGTGTGTGTGTGTGTGTGTGTGTGTGTGTGTGTGTGTGTGTGTGAGGCATCAGCTGTGATAGCAGGAAGCAATGTAATGTCTGCTTGACAATTATCTGTCAACAAAGTGACCATCCGGGTGGCCTTGATGTTTTACCCTGCACCAAGGTCCAGTGTGGTCATATACAGCCACACACACACCAAACACACACCAAACACACACCACACACACACCAAACACACACTAAACACACATGACAGAGCAGTCTACAGAGGCAGCACAGAGCAACCTAAGCAGGTAATTTAGCTATCAGTGTTGTGACAAGATTGTGTGTGTGTGTAATTAAGTGTGTGCCTGCGTGTGGGTGTGTGTTGTGTGCGTGCTCAGACGAGGCTGCCTGGGGGAGGTGAAGGTAACAGCAGCAATCAGAGCTGCCAGAGGGCGGTCCCTGGAGACAAATCAAACATGATTGACCTGTTACATCAGCTGTGTGTGTGTGTGTGTGTGTGTGTGTGTGTGTGTGTGTGAGTGTGTGAGAAAGACGTCAGGATGGGGCAGTAGCTGAGTTGATGTACGATGTGATGGTGATTCCCTCTCGACTCCCCCCTGCTCAGCCCTTCCATCACCTATAACTCAACACAGGGGGACGGATGAAAGATTGTGTGTGTGTGTGTGTGTGTGTGTGTGTGTGTGTGTGTGTGTGTGTGTGTGTGTGTGTGTGGATGTGGTGGTGGTGGGCGGGGGGGGTCTGGTGATGACAGGCCAGCTCCTCTTTCAGTTTATCATTCCCGGATAACAAGGAAAAGATGGATGAATTACAGTGTTTGACTTGCTGTTCGAGGGAACGACGGCTCAGCCCTCCAGAACCAATTACTCAAGTTGTAATCACAGCAGAGCTGCCACATAAAGACTGAAATATCCAAACTGAGAGCTTTTAGATGATGTAACTCACAGGAATGTCCTCAAATAAAAGAAAATCTTGGTCAAGTAATAGTCTTCAGCAAATCGATTGTCGGTGATGTGAACAACGTAGAAATTCAGCAAATAGGTTCTCCTGTCACGGGGTCTCTGCAGATTAAATCAGTCCCATCAGATGTGTGTAAATATACTGTACGGCATCATTTTATGACCGATGACGACTAAGTGAAACCCCATGAAAGTAGAAATTGATCAAAACATTTGATTGGACCAGGAACCTGACTACCAGTGAATAAAGTGAAGAAATCTTGGGCATTTAGGTGGTACGAAGGGTTTCTTTAAAAGTGCTACTGAGCGGCATTGTGGGAAATATAGGCTCCATCAGTTTCAGTCACATTTGGGACTGACGCCGTGTTCCCACCGAACGCGATGAAAACGATTTAATCGCGCGTCAAATGAAATCGCGTCGCGCTACACGCTCCAGTTTTGATGCTGGTCCAATATGCAAAAAAACGCCTTGTCGCAGCATCGCGTCGCGCACCGAGCCCGCCCAAACAACAACATTTCTTCCGCCATTCATTCTCTCGTCGAACATGACTGAGAAAACCACCATCGCTAACCAACATAGTCCATACACCTCGCTCACGCTCACCCAGGCCTTGTCTTTCTTGTTCCTGACCCTGTAGAGGGGACAGGAACTGTCACACAGCTCTGGGTGAGCGGTGACGGCAACAATTAGCTGCTCCTCCATTGTTTCTGGCAGTTTGATTTGCGCGGCGAGGGAACACCAGGACGTCCGTACGTCAGCACGTCGTTGACGATCTCAACGCTGATAGGCTGTCGCGGCGCGTCTTCGCCGCAAAAGTTCAATTATTTCAACTCGAGCGATGAAGCGATGGCGCGATGGGGCGACGCGATGGGAGCGATTTTCGCGGCCAACGCGTCCATCGCGCCGCGCGATCGCGTCCAGCGCATCGCCCGGCGCGATGACGCCTCGAATCGCGTCTTTGCATTGACTTTGTATGTAATCTTGTCGCGCGATCTTGCGGCATCGCGTTCAGTGGGAACACGGCATGAATGTGCAGAACGAATTTGCTTCATACAGCGTTATTTGATAAAAGTATTACAGGAATTGTTTTTGAAGAAAATGCGAACAGATGTTGGAAATCAGAGCAGGACGATGATTTCTTTTAAGATGAAAGTCTGTCTTTGAGTGAAACCCCAATCAGGGTCAACGGGATTCTTCAGTGAGCTGCAGGACCTCCATCCTGTGGGTCATTTATGAATCGTACATGTATACATGCATCTGTGCATCTGTCTATGAATGTCTGCAGGTCCGTAGGATAAAATCTGTGCGACTGTACAAGTATACATGATTTACGTGCTTCTCTGTTTTTCAGGCATCGTGCTCGCCGACATCATCGAGAAGTACTTTGTGTCACCAACACTGTTCAGAGTGATACGATTGGCTCGTATTGGACGGATTCTGCGTCTCATCAGGGGCGCTAAGGGCATCCGGACGTTACTGTTCGCCCTTATGATGTCCCTTCCTGCTCTCTTCAACATTGGGCTCCTCCTCTTCCTGGTCATGTTCATCTACGCCATCTTCGGCATGGCCAACTTCGCCTACGTGAAACGGCAGGCAGGGATCGACGACATGTTCAACTTTGAGACATTTGGCAACAGCATGATCTGCTTGTTCCAGATCACCACCTCGGCCGGCTGGGACAGCCTGCTCAGCCCCATCCTCAACAACTCGCCCGAGGAGTGCAACCCCAACATTCCCCACACTGGCACCACAGTCCGGGGGAACTGTGGGAACCCATCAGTGGGCATCACCTTCTTTGTCACCTACATCATCATCTCCTTCCTCATCGTGGTGAACATGTACATCGCTATCATTCTGGAGAACTTCAGCGTGGCCACGGAGGAGAGCACCGAGCCACTGAGTGAGGACGACTTCGAGATGTTCTACGAGGTTTGGGAGAAGTTTGACCCAGAGGCAACGCAGTTCATAGAGTATGCCAAACTGTCGGACTTTGCCGACTCGCTGTCAGAACCGCTGCGCATCGCCAAACCCAACAAGATCAAATTAATCTCCATGGACCTGCCCATGGTCAGTGGGGACAAGATCCACTGCCTGGACATCCTCTTTGCCTTCACAAAGCGCGTTCTGGGCGAGTCGGGTGAGATGGACGCTCTCAAGCAGCAGATGGAGGAGAAGTTCATGATGGCAAACCCATCCAAGATCTCCTATGAGCCCATCACGACGACCCTGAGGAGAAAACAGGAGGAGGTCTCTGCCACAGTGATCCAGAGGTGTTACCGCAGGCACCTGGTGAGGCGGCAGATGAAGGCCGCCTCCTACTTGTACCGCCAGATCACCACGCCTCGACATGCAGGAGGTGAAGGCGACGAAGGTGGTGAGGTAGCGTTCGGAGAGGATGCACCTGAGAAAGAAGGGCTGATCGCCGCCATGATGAGGGAAAACTATGGTTCAAGTTTGATAGGGATGGAGCGCTCCGAGACAATTTCCTCCACCTCGTCCCCGCCGTCCTACGACAGCGTGACGCGAGCCACGTCAGAGATCTTTCACCCGCTCGCTGTCAAGACAGAAACAATTGCTGTCGACACTGCAGGCAGCGAACCGAGCGAACAGTCGCCGTCAGTGGTCGAGTCTGACAGACAGCGGGAAACGGTACCATAGCAGGAACCAAAAAGCAAAAAATTTAACAAATGAGGATATCCTCAGTTTGGGTTAAGCTTGTTTGTTCTTTTGTTTACTGAATGTACCATAGCTGAGGAACGCTGAGAAGGCGGCAGAGAGAAGCTATGAGCATGGAACTGCAAGAGGAGTCAAGTAAGGAGCAAACAAAGTGGAATATTTACTACCTTTAATGTTATTTCCTGTTCCCTGTGGAGATTCCTGGACTCAACTCAGCAGCGTTTTTGGAGTTACTTAAAGGGAAGCAGAAAAACTGCAATAACAGAGAGGGAACCCCCATCTGTCAAGTCCACTCTGCCTTTGTTGGAGTAAAAGACAGAAGCGTAGATCCCTTTGACCTCCTGGGTCTCTCGTGTCATCCGGAGTCGGGGTTCGGAACGCTGACTGACCTTTGACCTCAGCTACAGGGGCTCAGAGGGGTCAGGACAACTATATCAGATGTATCCATCATTTATTGGCCTGGGGGGTTTGTGCCTTCCCACAGTTGATCAATATTCTCAGAGTAGGCCTGGCTGTAAGAGTGACGGTGTTCCTGGTGGTGTTTCTCAGCACGTTAACAGTCGACGGCTTTCTGACTCGAGAGAGGAGGAGAAGTAATGACAACGTGATTTAAAAAATGTTTTCGTAGTAAAAGTATAACTTTGTTGATGTTACCAGTCTTTTAATAGCGGTACGATTATTACTATTTTTTATATTTTTTAGAGTAAGGTGAAGAAAAAACAAGCGGTCTCTCTCTGTCGACTTTGGAGCGGCACTAGCTTTGAGAAAGTGGCTGAACTACCACGCTGTAAAGGATGAGAGGAGAGGGTGCGGTCAGGACAAAAGTCAAAACCCGAGAAGCAACTTCATCCGTTTCTGTTGGCAGTTCTGTCCTTTTGAGTTTACGCATGCTGTCACGTCACGGCGCCTGAGCAGAGACACGTGGGAAAGGGTCTGGGATGGATTTCTCTAACAACCTTTGAGACAACACCAAAAACAAACAAGTGCACAATGAGATTTTGTAAACCGTCCCAGACTCTTCCAGCACGCGCTTTGCCTCGGCGGTGAACATCCTCACGTTCGTCACTTTTCTGCCTGTTGGGTGATTTGTCCAAAAGTCCAGATTTAAAGTTGATTTTGTTAGTTTCCCTTCACTTCACGAACAAACTTGAACAGGCGACTCGTATTCCTCCATTACTGCAGTGCATGAGGATAAAAGTGGAGGTTACCGGCTGATAGAACAAAGAAAAGTGCTCAGAAACTTCAGGTAAATCAGATAAACTCTGTTTCAGGATCATCAGAGTCAATTTATTGTTACTCTCTTTAATCAAATTCTAAATAATTTAATGAAGCTTTGCATAAAGGAATCTATTTATGAAACAGCTCATATCATAACACCTTGAAGGCATGAACTCCTCAAGTTAACCTACCTTTTTCAATGCTGGATAAACATTGTAAAGTGCAGCCTGCCGGTTTGAGACCAGCTTGGCAAAGATTCAAATAATATAAATTCTTAAAAATATGTTTAAGCATGAGATAAATGGCATTTTACCACCTGAACAAAGAAACGTATGCAGGGCTACAGACGCTCTCGTTGGAAGTTCTTTGTCTATCAGGAGGTTTAATGTTGCTGTACGGACTGTTTTGACAAATCACCCGCCGTCGTTATCGATCCGTCTGGTTAGAGTTCGGCTCAACACACACAAGAGCTTAAAGTAGATTGTTCGAGGCTACGTGGGCTTAAGTTCTTCGAGGTGTCGACCGGCGCTGACCGGAGTGCGACAATCAGCTCAGCACATCAGCATCAGGACTTCACCCCCTTTAGATCCATCAAGTGATTTGGTGTTTGATCAGTCATCAGTGTCCTGGAAAAACCGCATCTTCAAACCCCGTCAGTCAGATTCACAGGGTTAGGGTTAGGGTTAGGGTTAGGGTAGGCATCGACTGCTGACAGTGAGAAAAATGGAGGCGATCACCAGATTTATCCGCTGGAAGTGATCATTCGTCAGCTCAAATTATGGATTCTGACAAGCTTGTTACTGAACAAACTGAACACTGTTTCAGGAAAATCTCTAAAGTTACTTCCTGTCATCAGATAACAGCAGTCACACAGGGCTCATCTGTAAACACACACACTTCCTGGAGTCATTAAAAACTGGCTGCAGCTGTTTTTCCAGGACACCGGTGTGACGATGCTAAAAGCTCCTCTGCTTCCTGTTTCCACTGAACCATGTGAAGAGTTTCATTTGAAATGTGGGGAAAAAGATCGATCAATCTGATCCGATCGGCTATTCAGACGCCATCCTCTGCGTTCGTTTCTTAATAAGATGGATGGTTTGAATGATCTGACAGATTTCTGCAGTGATTTAACACCTGACACGTTAAGAATTTGCAGAAAGTGTCTTGTTTTCCCCTGACGGAGAAGTTTGAAAAGAGACTCTTCAAATGAAAACACTGCATTATTTATTTATTTACTTTGCTTCCTGTTTGGTTGCTTTATTTCATGGAAGATTGTTTCTTTTTTTATTATTTTTGCACGTTTTAGCTGCGTTCTGGAGGAGAAGCGGAGGTCGAGCGAGACGGCTCTTCATCCATTTTGCACAGAGAAACAAAAAAACAAAAAAAACAAACCGCGTCGAGCAATAACGGTTTGCAGATACCTTTTCAGTGAGTTCTTAGGTAACGCTGGGCTTTCCGGAAGCTTTTTCCCGCCGTCTGCGCCTGTGGAGTGACGTCTGCAGGCTGACGCTCGGAGCGTTCGGCGGAAGCTGACGTGGTTTCGCTGATGCAGCGCTGACGGTGTCGCTGTGGTCTCCAGACGGCGGCGTGAAGCTGTTACTGCTCGTTTTTCCGAAGCTGAAGTGTCAAAGTGTGTGTGTACAGCGTTTCTTCAGCCTGCTTTGATCTCAATATTTGAACAACCTCTCTCTCTCCGTCTCTGTCGTCGTGGTCGCCCGAGGGATCTTTACTAAACGCTTTACTAGACTAATTTAAAAAAGGAAAAAGAAAAAAAACAGTTTTACTGGCACCGTCTGGACTCTATTTCTACTAGATTCTATTGAGAATAGATAACCATATAAACTAGGTAAATACTTAAGACACTGCTGAACTCTGCTGCGAGGCGTATTTCAGGTTGCAGTTGTGCTGAAGGGCTGTTTTCAGTAGCAATAGACCCAGAGTGTGCCTGCTACATATGAACCCCGACACTCCAAGCCATGCTTTCCCATTGGTTGATTGACAATGTGGTGATTGATTGATGTACCGGTCGATTCTCTGATTGCTTGACTGGCACATTGAGTGATTATTCGATCGGTGTAACATTTGATTGGTTGATTGATGAAATGATTCTTATGCTTTTTGATACTGAACGAGGTTCACGGTCCCTCACCGCCCCCCTCCATCACTGCTGTGACTCCTCCTCACAAGTTGTCGAGCAGCACAGGGAGCTGATTGGCTGATTTAGTTCTCGATGTTACATTTTTAAACAGTCGAAAAGGTTCAGATTCACTAAAGTTGGCAGAAAAAGTGGGTTTTGTCCCATCAACGGTTTTACAGATGGGGGCCCTGTGGGGAAAACACTCGCTGTATGGAAGCTGACTTCGTCCACTGCGTCCAGCTCTCTAAACGCATCCACGCCTCCTCACAACATCAGTAGTGAAGCAACTGCAGAGGAGAAACATGCACAACATGCCCTCGCAGTGTCTCTTTGGTGAATCTGGACCTCAGACTCTGGTTTGCACTGAGCACAAAAACGCAGTCGAACACTTACGGTCAGTATCAGGACACTCGGCTGGTCAAAAGCTCAGAGTTTGTTCTCCTGAATCTGTGTGAAAGCAATCATAGCATTAAAACAAAGACCGGCTTCAGCTCTCTGTACCTGAACTTCAAACTGCACTGACTGCAGGAGGTGAAAAACATTTAGGAAAAACCTGGAAACCTTCAAAACAAACCCCGACGAGTCCGAGCAGCAAAGGAAAACTCAACAGGTGACGGAGAGAAAACCGTCCGTCAATCGTAAGCAAAAACAAACTCTGGAGGAAGATGAGCGCCGAGCTGTGGGTCAGTCCAGGTGGTGCTACGGGGAGGTTTAGAAGAGTCCACGTTACGATGGGAGGGGGGTTAAACACAAACTCTGAGAACCTTTGCTCCTTCCTGCCTTCTTTCCCCCGTTCAAAACCAAAAGCTGCTTCGTCACCTTCAAACAGAACGACAAACATCTACGTCCCGACATGGAGGAACTGCACAGAAAACAAGTGGTTTCATTGTTCGTTATTATTACTATTGTTACTATTAACTGTGTGAGACATGCAATACAACAGTTACGTATGTAAACAGGCAGTGAGTGATGCTGGATCTTATTTACAGTATGAGGACAATAATAACCATGTTTTTACGTTTTCCTCGTCACGGATTTGGTTTTTCCAGGCGTCCTCTCACTGCTTAGACCACCGTCGCCCCGTTTACACCGCAACTGGTTTCACAACGGTTGACAAACTGGTTTCCAGCTTCATATCAGACCCCCTGAAACCTCATATCTCGAGAAAGTTGCCTTTTTCAGGAAAAGAGGGGAGAATACGTTGAATGTGTCCCTTCCTGACACCTCAGAGTTGTCTTTTATTTCAGCTGAAATTGGGAACATTTCTCTCATTGTTAACGTCGATTTGAAGACAAAATGAAGCTGCTGACATTCCCTCACTAACACATCCAGTTGATAAATATAAACCATTGAGTTGGAGATAAGAGGTTTATTGATACAAGCAGTTTTATTGTGTTTTTGCTGGAGAAAGTCGAGAGGACACACATCACAGTTGGAGGGTGAAAACCTTGTAACTCCAAAGATTAAACTGGAGAGGAAAAGTCCAAAATTCCAATTATTAAAAGAAAAACAACTTAATTTTACGACTAAAGTGAACGCATCATTGTCGAGTCCAAATTCAAGAGGTTTTCCTTCCATCGCTAGTTAATAAAGCTTTTACATGTTTGCATATTTTCAACGTTTTTCTTTTCAAACGTTCAGAAATGAGACAAACAACAAGTTACAAGGTTTCCCTCCGACCTCAGTGGGACTCTCGCTCTGCAACCGTGGGCAGAAACTCGCCGGTGAAACCTCGGTGTAAAGGAGGCAAAGCCGTGCCTCAGTGACCCCACCTTGGTGTTTTAGAGACAATAATAATAATTATAACGATTATAATATGAATATATATAAATATATATACTTTTTAGTACTTTGAGTTGAAATACTTTTTAGTATTTTGCAAATACATGTCTGTATATAAAACAAAAGCCTCCTGTAATAAACGAGAAAAAAATTTAATACTGAATCTGTTCTGATGGTTTTATTTTATTGTTGCTGTGTGTGTGTGTGTGTGTGTGTGTGTGTGTGTGTGTGTGTGTGTGTGTGTGTGCTGTCGAGGATTTCACAGGTGTGATGTCACCTGTCGAAGACCAGGGGGCGGCATTTCACCACAATAACCAGAATCACCGCTAACTGCTGCTGTCGCTGCTAGCTGCTGTTTGCTAGTTAGCTCAGTTAGCCGTGCAGCTCGCGGTTCGTAAGCTGAGCGAGTCGGTGAGTCATTTTCACGTTCAAGGAAAGTTTTGAAATAACCTGGAGAGGTTTGAGCGGCACGAACGTCAACACCTTTAAAATGTTGTGTGCACGTAGAACACACAGCGACACACAGCGATCACAACGTGATTGGATGAGCCAGACCTCATTAGCAGCTGGTCAGGCTCTCGTTAGCGCGCATCCTGTAGGCCGACGTTGCGGCAGAACATCCGCCATCACGAGGAACGATTATCTACCAACATTAACTCACCTCGTCCTGCTAGCTTGTAATCAAAGCTACAAGCTAGCCAAAGCTACAAGCTAGCAGCAGCAGCAGCTAGCAGATCTTCCCTCTCAAAAAATGAATTACGGCGTCCACGACGTTGCTTCTGTTCACCTGGAAGGCGCCATGTTTTCATTTGACGCTGAGGTAACAGACGGAACGGATCAAACTGATGAAACGATGTTCAATGATCTCTGTGACCTTTTCTAACATTTCTGGGTTATTTCGGAGTGAAGCCCCTTCAGTCTGATCTCCGCTGCCCTCCAGCTCCCTGGTTCCTCCTTGCGGTTTGTGACGTCAGCAGATCGGAGGCGTTTTCTCAGACAGACGGGCGGGTTCATGGCGTCCGGTGTCTCTCGTGGCACGCTGGGTAGGACTCGCCCCCCGCGGCAGATTGCTTTTGCACACAACCTCGACTCTGCACGCTCGTCTTCATCCGTCTCTCTGCGGCTTCCTCCCTCCATCTCACGCTGCACGCGGGTTCGCCTCGCCAGGCCGCCAACGCTGCCCGTTTGTGTCATGAAGCCGAACTCATGATGTAATGCTGTCTGACTGTGTGTGTGTGTGTGTGTGTGTGTGTGTGTGTGTGTGTGTGTGTGTCAGAGCAGATTGAGGACATTTGAAGCTGCTGCTGGAAAACCGTCTGTTGGTACTCTTCCTCTTCACGTCCCCTCCGCTTTACTTCCATCCCTCCTCCTCTTCCTCCTCCTCTTCCTCCTCCCGATTTTTCAGGATGAGATGATTTTCTCTTTTTTTTTTTTTACTCATGTTC
Organism: Chaetodon auriga; assembly: GCF_051107435.1. Taxonomy (NCBI): domain Eukaryota; kingdom Metazoa; phylum Chordata; class Actinopteri; order Chaetodontiformes; family Chaetodontidae; genus Chaetodon; species Chaetodon auriga. Next base: position 1,593,257 of record NC_135094.1, on the reverse strand, counting down.
AGACATCTTCCTTCGTCACCATGAACACTCACTACAGCGCCACATGTGGATTCATCCGCCGCTGAAAATAGTCCAACAGACTCTGTGTGTCCTCCTGTTTGTCTGAGAACAACCACAATGAGCTGAACTGAGTCTTCTGGGAAATGAAACCGTAGATTTGTGAGGTGTTTTCAAAGATTCAGGAGGAACCAATGAGCTTTGAGCTGGAACAGGAAGTCAGACGTGACTGAGAGACGGACATTGAGACAGTGATCCCACGTCGCTGCTCTTTAAGGTGAGTTTTAATTCGTTTAAAGGACTTTCAAACAGCCGTTCATGTCTGTTTTTCTGCTTTTCTCCTCCATTCGTCTGCTTCTCTGCTTTTGTTTCTTCTTCTCTTCTTCCTCTTCGCCTCATCGCTGCTTTTTGTTTCTTTACTCTTTTAAATGTCTGAATTTTTTTAATTTACAGAAACATAAAGTGGAAAAACAGCGAATCTTCACGTTTGAGAAGCTGAAAAATGATTGATATGATTTTATTTAGTGTCAGTGGAATGATCGATAATCTGACCGCTGATGATGTGATGTGACTGGACACACACGCGAACACACACACGAACACACACACGAACACACACACGAACACACACGCAAACACACACACGAACACACACACGAACACACGCTGTCCTCTCTGAACTGCCTCGTTGCCCTTGAGCAAGATTCTGACCTGAGAGAGAGAAAGAGAAAGTGTGTGTTTGTTTGTGCTGACTTGTTTA
>NC_135094.1:1537500-1590000 GCF_051107435.1 Chaetodon auriga | reverse complement strand
GCACCTGAAAAGCTCGTAAGGATCCCTCCTGACTCGAGGAAACTCTCTACACTGTGATGTGTGTTCAGACATGAAATGAGACTTTTTTTTTTTTTACGTCTGCTTCATGACAAACTGCGAATCGCTCGAGAAGCTGAAACTAAACGTGAGTGCCTTCTCGTCAGGGAGAAGTGACGCTGTGTTACTGTCCGAGCTTCACTTGAGCGCCCTCCAGTGGCGGCATGAAGACATGACACCGTAGCAGACGCAGTGAGTTACAAACGTTGAGGATTTTTACCAGCTGTGTTTACAGGATAGTTTGATATTTTTAGGCAAACACACTCATTGGCTTTGTTTCTGGTCGTGAGATGAGCAGATTCACGCGGCGTGTGCAGTCAGGATGCCGTTAGCTTAGCATTTAGCTCAGGGGACACACTAGCCTGACTGCACAAAGTTAAAAACGTGACCTCAGGAGCGCACTAACTAACACATCATGTCTGTTAATTCAAACACAAACTGCTTTTAGGAGGATTTACGTTCAGGAACTATTTCTGGACAAACGACAGTGTGTCCATCCGCCGGCGCCTCTGTGCGGAGGCTGTGGCTGCAGAGGTAGGACGGGTCAAACCTGGCAACCCGTCAGAGAGCTGCACTCAGTCACTGCGAGCAGCTGCAGGGTTTAACTGACAACTGATGTTTATTGATTTTCAGGCCGTCGACTCATCGATTGATTGATTGTCTTGACTTTACATTGATTAGAGATAAAATACAATATTTTTTTCATCTGAAGTGAAAAATTAAAGAAAGCATTTGATGTCATTTCATTTTTTAATGTAGATTTCTAATTCTATGTTTTTTTTAATGAATTTTTCTTCTCTGCTCTCAGTATTTGACTTTTTAAAGCACAGTATCATTAAAGCGTTTGCATGTTGTTTTTAACAGATTTTGATGAAGGAGGTCTTCCTCGGTGACGTGTGAGGCATCAGAACGAACGAGGTAACGCTGATGTTTGCTGACGTGGCGTCTGTCTGCAGGCCGAGCACCGACAGACGGCCTACTTCTCCAAAAAAAGAGGAAAAAAAACCTGAAAGGACAGAAAAGACAGAAAGAAAGGGAGGAAGGAGGACTGAAAGAGGGAAGAAGTGGACGTCAAGCACGCACTAATTGTTTCTATTTTAGAGAGCAGAGCTGCTTTCAGACTGATTTAAGGAGAGTCGGTGTAAAAGTGACCTAAAAACAAAGCAGAGAGCCAGCTGACGCTCACTGATAACACACACACACACACACACACACACACACACACACACACACACACACACACACACACACACACACACAGAGAGAGAGAGAGAGATTACATTCACACACATTTTCTGACGCAAACTACCTAAAACTTCAAACGGATCATCCTCTGCATTAATCTTCCTCATCTTCATCATTATTATCATTTATTGATCATCAACAAAATATGTAAATCACACAGATGAGGAGGAAGAAGAGAAAGAGAGAAAAGGAGGCAGGAAGTGAGGGAGGACACAAGAAGGTGGGGAAGGGGGGGGGTGAGGGAGAGAAGAGAGACTCAGAAAGAATAAAGGAAGAGAGCAGAGAGGTGAGGACAGGTGTGCCTCACACGTTCATCTGTGGAGTCACACTGCCTCCTGCTGGACAGCAGGAGGGCTGCAAGAGGAGGAGAGAGGAGCTGAGGAGTTAACGGACTGATGATCAGAACTCTGAGTGTGCAGTTCAATGTACGGGACAAATGTTTGGAGCAAACGTGGAACAGAAAATGAAAAACGATGAAGAGAAGAACATTTCAGCCAATAGTCCTGGATGTTTGGGAGATGCTCTGTGTGAGATTCCAAACTTTCTGTCTCTGTCCATTGATATTTTTAATAAAGAAAATGTCACTAATGTACACTTATTGAACTAAATGTAATGTGTCACTACAATCTTTGTGACTCTGACACATTTTGGCGCTTTAGTCGGAGTCACTTGTTTGTTCGTCACACAAGTAAAACCAGACATTTTGTCTGTGATGTGGAGGATTCAGACGTCTGGAGGTGAAACAAAGCAACTGTGCACAAATTCACCGAATCAGTTCATCACGTTTGTTCATTAAAAGCCTAACCCACCGTAATTTTTCTTTCTGATGACAAACTAACAGCTCCAGCTGTGACGGAGCTTCAGGACTCATAAACACAAAACTGTCACGAAAATATTCTTCACCTGCTCTGTCCAAACGTCTGTGAGGTCTAACTGATCAGGATTCAGGAGGAAACTGCGGCTGGGAGCGGGTCTGGACAGCAGGTGGCGCTGCTGTGTAACAAGGAGCTGAGACTCACTTTTCAGACGGACACACGGAGACATCAGCTGCGGTCAAAGCCGGGACAGAGACAGACATGAAAGACCAGTTAGACAGGTGTCTGTGGGAAATAAAACCGTGTGTGCGCTTAGTTCTCCGTTTTCAGTGCCCTAACCCACCGTGAAGTGAGAGCTAGAAGAAGAAGACGAAGAAGAAGAAACCGGAAGTTGTAACTGGGAAAACACGGAAGAAGAGCACATCGCCCGCTGATTTGAAAGTAGAAAACATGTTTCTGTGGATTAGTTTCGTGATGTGCACTGAGTATCTTTACTGCAGCGGATCGTCTGGACCTTTCTGGATGTTTACAGACCGTTTTAGTCGTTTTATTGATCTGTTGATCAATGGAAGACATCATCGCTGAGTTACCTCAATGTTGAAAACTTCAAAACATTTGATGTTCGCTGTTGACTTTTATTGAACCTCATGTATGTATGTATGTATGTGTGTGTGTGTGTGTGTGTGTGTATGTATGTGTGTGTGTGTGTGTGTATGTATGTATGTATGTATGTATGTTTGTGTGTGTGTGTGTATGTATGTGTGTGTGTGTGTATGTATGTATGTATGTATGTTTGTGTGTGTGTGAATACACATGTGTATGGTATACATATGTGTGTGTATCTATGTGTATACACATGCATGTGTGTATGTATGTATGTACATACCAGGGGCGGCTGGCCGATAGAGGGCGCCGCCCCCTCTGTCTCACATCACGTAGAATCACACAGCTCTTCCTTTAATAAAACGTTTTTTAAAATGACTTTTACAAGTATATTCTATGTTTTAAAAAGGCAAAATTAATAATATATATAGTCTGAAGTGAGTTACTAAAATGTAAAATCTGCACTAAAGAGTCAGATTAGAAATGTCCTTCGTTGTCCACAGTTACTAACAGCTGACATATATCCGGCCCGGGGCGGACTCATCTTTCCCCATTGACTCCCGTTATAACTTTGACATGCGCAGTTCGTTCCTCTTCAATACAAGAGATACGAGACAGGAGACCGCTGCCTCCCTCTGATCGCTATACACACCACCGGCCATGGGGTGGCAGCAGAGAGCGAGCGGTCTGTTCACCGCGAGCCTGTAATCAAAACCGCCAAGCGAGTGACGTTGAGCGCAGAGTGTCGGAGGAATTAGCAAACAAGATCATTAGATAGTCACAGAGAGAGCCGAAAAAGGAGTAAATAAACTGAGAAAAGTCACTGAAGTCACTGAAAACAGCGCCGTTCAGAGGAGAAACTGAGCGTGAAGGAGCTCGGACCTGACGGCCGGACGTCTTCATCAGACAGCAGTCGAAGACAGAGGGAGGAGATGTGCGCGCTCTTTTTCACGGAGCTGCTCTGAGAAGACGTCTCGGCTCACGTGACGCAGTGAGGCAGCTGCTTTATTTGGCTTCCCTGACCAACGTGATCAAGCACGTTTGGCTTAAAGCCTGATGGCTTCACTTATTTTCTTTAGACAAAGGGACGATGTTTTGTTGCTTTGATAGTCTTAAATATGAGGATTTGATGTGTTTTCATTGTCATTTAAGGTTGTTAATATAAATGTTAGCTAACAGAAGCACTTTGGGCTTTAAGCCTGATGGTCTGATTGTTTTTTTAAACAAAACGTTCAGTGTTTGTTGGTTTCATGTGTGTGTATTTGTTTTGTTTTTTTGTTTTTTTTAATTTATTTAGTATGTAAATATAAACATGTTGTTCCAAACAATCAGCTGGACAGAAGAAGCACTTGGTTCTCTTGGAAGCTGTGAAAATGAATTGTTTCTCTTTTTACTTTTGAAGTAAAAAATATATTTACACATTCTTGGTTTGTTTAATGATGGAAAAGGAGATTTTAAGGGTTTGTGTGGACCAATTCTATCTTATCTGGAGCCAAACATATCAAACACTGGGGAGATGAATTCAGATTCACTAACTGGTGACATTCACCAGCATTTAACTGTCTGTTTGTAAACATAATACATGTTAATTCTTGTGGTCTGGAGTTGACAACTCCACGTTCTGGTTTGGTAAATTAAGTGCCCCCCCCCCCCGACAAAAATTCACCAGCCGCCGCTGGTACATACATATGTATGTGTGTGTGTATGTGTGTATGTAAACACATGTATATGGGTCTACATGTGTATTCATATGGGCATGTGTGTACATATGTATGTATATACATGTGAATACATGTGTATGTCTGTATGTATATACATATGTGTATATGTATGTGTGTATGTATGTTTTTCTGTAGCAGCTGCGAACTAATCGTAGTAAACTCTTCGCTCCATTGAGTCTCTGTGACGTTATTGTTTTACATGATTTATTTTGAGAAGAAAAAAAAGCACGAGGCCGACAGCAAATCATCAAAGTTTATTTCCTGCACATTTAAAAGCAAATAGAAGAATAAGCTTCTATCTCTGAATGACAGCCCCATCATTAAAAAACACACGTCAGCAAGTCCAAGACCTGCAGAGTGAGCCAGTGTCGCCCCCTAGTGGTAAAATAAAAAACACAGTGCACAAAACCCCGTTAACCCCCCCCCTCCCAAACAAACAAAAAAAAAAAACATCTGTCACTCAAATAAATTAGCCGGGTAATTTTGCTCTCAGTTCATCATCCATCAGCCAGTATTTACACCAGTGCTTCAGCCAGTTCAACATTTCACAATCCAAAGAAAAAGAAAACAAAAAGACTCAAATTCACCGTTTGAGAAGTGATTTTCTGATTTAGACAAAAAAAAAGGAGGAGAGAAGACAGAAGCAAACGACTTCACAGAGAGCGAAGTAGAAAACAGGCACACGTTTGGAGATTCACTTCCTGAAAGCAAACCGTCGAGCTCGCTCACCCCCCCGTGACGTTCAACGACCGTAAAATCTCAGATTTCACACGACTTAAATCCCCTAAATGTCACCGCTGTCTTGCGGGCTGAAGGCGCCACAGCAAAAAAAAAAAAAAAACCTACACATGGACTGCGTCCATCCTTCATTTCCATGGTCTTGTTTCTGCTCACGCCGGCCGCAGAGCCGTGAAGCTCACAAAGAGCTGATTGGTCTGGACTGTCGGACCTGAACAGGACGGCTTGGAGCGTCGGCGGTGTGAGAACGCGTGAGATCGGACTTTTCTACGGATCTGAGCAGAGAGATGAGTGAAGGGGAAGCAGGACAGAGCAGACGAAAACCCTCCAAAACATGAGCAGAAACAATCTACCAACTCAGAACTACTCAGAAAAAAACTCCAAAACAAAAACTGCATTTGTTACCATCATCAGAGCTCCGTCACACACAGAGCAGGGCTGCCACTCACGCCATCATCAAGTCACCTGCACACACCTGATCATGAGTCATTTAGATGTCCAACATGAGGTCTTCAGACTGCGGATTTGGTCTGAACAACAAACCTAAAGACGTTCAGTTCACTGACACAAGACAGAAGCAGGAAATCTGGACATCTGAGAGGCTCGGAGCGATTTTTGAGCTTTTTTCAGTAAATGAATCAATCAGTCGCCCGATGACGTCATTTTGTCTGGCGACTGATCGATGAATCCACTGTTCGTCACAGCCCTACACCAGAGTGGGAGCTCAGAAACAAAAAAACAATCAGAAGTGTCTCACAAACGTCATTTCAGCCGTTTTCTTACAGGCTGAAACAAACAAAGAGAATCGAAAAGAAAACAAACAACCTTTGAGGCAAACGTCTCACACCTGTTCAGGTGATCTGTCACCTCTCTGCCTCCTGTGACGGCTTCGCAAAACGGTAATCGTCAAACAAAACGGGCTGTGTGTGTGTGTGTGTGTGTGTGTGTGTGTGTGTGTGTGTGTTGGACAGTTCTTAAGCTGAAAGCAGAGCCAGCCATCGCTGTGCTTGGCACTGGTTAAAGTTTCTCAGCAGACAGAGCAGAGTGTGCTCGGCGTGGCGCTCACAGCTCCCCTCTTCCTCCTCCTCTTCCTCAGACGGGCGGGTGAAGTTCTGTCGCCGTGGCGTCAGGCGCCCGTCACTCGTCCGAGCCGGCCGAGCGTTTCTGGCTTCTTTTGCGAGGAGATCTTTTGGGAGACGCTTTGTCTGGAGGAGAAGGAGACGGAGACGCGATTCAGTGATTCAACAGACGAACCGCCGACAGCTGAGAGTCACATTCACACCTTCATTTCTAGGATTCTGGTTAAAGGACAGTTTCAGTTTGTCGAGTCTGAGCTCTGAAACAGGCTTAGTTTGCTGAATCGTCTCTCCTGTTGGTCCTGAGGAGCTCCTTCATCATGAGGCTTCAGTGCAAAGTGACCGGAGACAAAGCTGCTTTAAAAACAGGCTGATCTGAAGCTCGTATCGGCCGTCAGATGTGGACCAATGAAGTCTTTTCAGGACAAAGCACACTCGACAAACACATGCAGCTGATTTCACTGAGACACTGTGTGGTGAGGAAGATGAAGGTAACACACAGAGAGGAATGAAGAGCGTCTGCATGCAGACAAAATCCTGACAGGAAGTCAGGCTGAGATCACCTCTGAGGCTCTAAAGCTAATTTTAAAACAGAACAGAACAGTTTTAAAGCTCATTTCATGATCATTTGAGGAAGAGATGCTCCGATTGTCTCAAACTGATGCTGAAAAATGTTAATTTAGGCCAAATGATTGAAGATATGACATTACTGGACAGACTTCATGTCCCCAAACTCACACAGGACTTCATTTTGACCAACGTGGACTAATATGAAATAATGATGAAGGACTGTTTGGTTTGACTGCTGAAACATTTGAACACATCAGAGCATCTGCAGCAGCAAGAAGAGGGAGGACGTTTTAACAGGATCACACACACACACACACGCACGCACACACACACACGCACACACACACGCACACACACACGCACACACACAGGCGACACGAAGCAGACCTCACCTCTGCGACTCTGCACTGAAGACGCAGGAAAACGTGAGAGCAGGAAGGCAGAGAGAGAAAAAGAGAAGTGAGTGATCGTCATGCAGTGAAGGTTAAAGTTCATTCAGAAACAGGTGAAGCAGGAAGAGAACGGAGGCACCTGCACGAACACGTCAGCTGACCCTGAAACACACGGGAATCACTGGCTGGTTTCTGTCCTCATTCTGTGAGACTCTGTCGTCTCTTTTTAAGTTTCTCTTCTGTGCATCAAACTGCAAACGCTGACGATCAAAGACTTTTGTGACTTTTCTGCAGTTTGGTCAGTTTTAAACACCAGAACTGCATAATAACAATAAACATCATCAAAACGTTGATTTAGAGTTCAGATGTCAACATGGACGAAGCCTCAAACTCAGAGCATTAAATATGAATTTTTTTGTGATTCTGATGCTCTCTGGCTGCTGACACTCGCGTCTCTGTTAAACCACAGACCAATAACAAACCTTTGGGGACTGTAAACATCTTTTAACCAATGAGCCAAATCGGCAAATCAGTTGAAAACAGAAACACTTCTCCTGCAGTCAATATAGTCTGACGTCAGTTTAGGATTGATCAGGAAATGTTACTCAAACATTTCTTTCATCTTTCAGGACTTTGTGCTCATAAAGATCTGAGCTTCAGTTCAGTGGTTTGGAATCAGAAACAGTCCTGCAGGTAAACGTTCAGCCCGACCAGCTGAGTTTTATTTACTTTGATTTCGAGCAGGTTTTAAGTCTCTCAATGTTTACTTTCAGTGAGCTGCTGAGAAACACTGGAGAGGCGGAGCACGTGGTGTGGGTGTGGTCACGCGGAGGGGGTGTGGCTTGTAACGAACACAGGTGTGGAAACAGAAGCAGGTGTGCGAGCCGACGAGTCAGCGGCTGCAAGGACGCGACGCGTACTCACTGATCTGGTTGAGCGTCTCCTGAGGGATCCAGCTCAGGTCAACGTCATTGTGGCTCGAAGTTCCCATTTCCACCTTGGGAGCCGGACGCCGCCTCTGTGTACACACACACACACACACATTGATCTTAACGCGTTCAAGCCCTGCTGGGACTTTTGAGCTCTGATCACTGCAGCGTCTCTCCGTCTTAACGTCTGTCTGTACCTTTCTGGACTCCAGCAGCTGGTGAAGGCCAACGATGACCAGCAGCCCGAGACCCGACAGGAAGACGTACATGAAGATGCTGGGAGAGAAGAAGAGAAGAAGAAGAGAGGTGGGAAGATACGGAAAGGAAGAAGAACAAACAGTCAATCAAATGTTGCACACAAATAGAGGAGCAGAAGAGCAGCAACACTCACGTCTCTCCATCTAATCCGTCCTCCTTCTCGGTGATGGTGACCGTCTGGTTAAACACTGCATCCTGGAAAACGTTGCCCTGCACACAGGAAGAGGAAGGAGGGAGTGTTGGAGAAAGAGGTGGGACGAGAAAAGAAAAACAGATTTCGGTTATTCCTCCATCTTTGATGTCCGGTGACGTTCTCAGCCGTCATCTCGTGACCCCCGTCTCCTTACGCTGCCGTCCTTGTAGTTGAGGTTGATGACGAGTCCGAACGGCCGCCCTCCCATCGGCTCTGCGGGGATGAAGGAGTACTCGAAGGTGGCCTGTCTGCCAGAGGGAACCACGATGCCGAGCTGGAGGGCGGTGAAGTTCTGGATGTAGAACTGGTAATCCTGGGGGGGGGGGGGTGTCAACAGAACCAGGTCAGAGAGATCTGCAGAGGAACGCTTTCAGTCTGTACAATTCAAAGGAAGGAGGAGGAGGAGGAGGAGGAGGAGGAGGAGGAGGAGGAGGAGTGCTGTGTGTTTCTGTACCTGTGGGTAACGGAAGGAGGCATCCAGAGACTCCACAATGAAGTTCTCTGATCCCTTGTTAGTGAAGCCCAGCAGGAACTTGACGATGTTGTTGGCGGGAAAGTCTGGAGAGAGACGAGCACATGGCACGCAGTTTAGTTTGGAACGCGGCCCACGCGTCTAAAACACTGCTGTGTACTGTACAGAGGGCGGAGTTACCTTCTCCTTTGACGAACAGGATGGTTGTGTCTGCGTTGGGGGAGGCCTTCACCTCTCCAACCAACGCTTCTTCTTCTTCATCTTCTTTTTCTTCTGTCTACACACACACACACACACACAGGACAAACAGCGGTCAACGTCTTCGTGACTCAAAAACTAAACTCACCTTTACAGACAATGAAGACGAAAGCACATTTTTAACCCTGATTCACGTCACTCACCAACTCCGCGTTCTCGTCGTCTTCCACTTCCGCCTCGTCGTCCTCGTCCTCTGCTGTCACATCGTCCACAACGTCTTCATCCGCAGCTTCAGCCTCCTCATCCTCAGTCAGATCCTGGGCTCTCACCTCCGGCCCTGATGGGCGGGAAACGAGGAATCATTAAAACACAAGCTTTCACTCATCAATCATTTTGTCACGTCACTAAAAATGGCTGCGAGAGGGTTCAACGTGTTCATGAAGAAGGATGTTTGTGGGGGTTTTAGCAGCCAGTGGGAAATCTGACACGTCCTCTCATCACAGAGACGAGGACAGAACCAAACAGATACTGAATGTGGCCTTCGAGCATCATTCGCCTCCTCCTTCATCCCCTCTTATGAAGGAGGATGAAGAGGAGCACAGGTACTTCTTCATCTTCAGATACATCAAACTGTACATTCACCTGCAGGCTGTATGAGAGGACAGATGCTGCCTTCACAGTCAGTTCACTGGATGGAATTTCAGTTCGCACCATCATGAATAACATGTTTGACACAGTCTGACATCCTCTCAGGTGACCTGCTGTAAACCCTCCAGCCTACATGAAGCCAGGGGAGAACAGCACTGATGGGGCTGGACTCAATGCTGGAAACTCCTCATTAAAAAAGCAACGCTCAGCACAAACTACAGCCTCCAAACTGAACTGACCGTGCAGCTGAAACAACGCTAATTTATTCTAAACTTCATGAAGTGAGGACTCATTGCACGGCTGTTGCATTCGTTTTTGCTAGGCGTACCTAATAAACTGGAAACTGAGCATTAATGACATCTTTAGAAACTTGAAATGCTGCTTTTAAACTAATGTTGAGTGTTAACCATCTGAAAAATGCTTGTCCACAAAGGATTTGCAGCAACAAACCATCAAACAATTCAAGATTAAAGCTCCCTCCTGATATGAATATTCATCTATGCTCCCAATTATGGTTGAGTGATATGATAGTATAGAATGTCAAATATCAGATTTTATCTTTTGTTAACATTTTTTTTTTTTTTAATGTGGTAGCTTTATTAGCTCATTGTGGGCAACGCTGCAAATCAGTGAACTCTTTACGGCCGTGTTTGATTTTTAGGACTTTTGCATCAATGTGATGGAGTGCCTTGATTTGTCAGATATTTTATTCACTGTGTTAGCAAAACACTGACATCCCAAACAGGTTTTTTAATCCATTGACAGATTGTCCATTAACTTTCTGTAAAATTCATTACAACATAATACATACTGATCTCACATAAAACAGAAATATACACAATTACACACCGTGAAGGGGTGTTTCATCCATATTCTCCACTACTACACAATTATATCAATACATTTATAGAAGCCTTGTGCATTATTTTATAAATATTTGGCTCAGTATATGTCATTTCTTTGGAAACTTTTCAGTCATGCGGGTTTTAAAAATGCTTGGTCACATTTCAAACATTTGCAGCTTCTGAGTGCCCAAAAATACAAGACAAACTGTGGTTCCAGCATGATTTACAACTGCCCCCCTGTGGCTGTTAAATCTGTGTACTTACTGACAATGTCAACTATCTGAAGGCTAAGATTATTCACAGGTTAACTAACATGAGCCCAAAGGCGCTGTCAGTCAGTACAGTTAATCAGATTTATGTTACAGCCGCAGAGAAGACTGAATCCTCCACAAATGCAGATTTACAAGTAATTCTTTTGTTTTAATCATAATAAACAGGCATAAATCAAACTTAAAATAATTTACTGTCCAAATTAGCTGCCATTAAGTTAGCGATCATTTCCAATAACAGCCACTGAGACTGCTGTACCTCAGGCGTTAGCTGCTCCAGCTATGCTAGCTAACCTACCAACATGTGACATTTGCCAATTTATTTTAGAAACTTTTCCAAGTGTATATTCATTACTGTCGGTATTATATGTAGATAATTAAGAGCTTAGACTTCGTTAAAACCAGTTTATGTTTTCGGGAAGCTGCTGAGTGATAGTTAGCACGCTAACAGAGCCACTTAGCTTCGAGGCTAACAGCTAATAACGTTGAGCACAGTAAGGACACGTCAGTTTAAGCAGGCGGATAAACTGCGTACTTGCTGTAAACTGTGGATCGCATATGCTGAAAGTCAAACACCCAGAGAAAGAGACACTACAGACACATACTTCAGAAATCCCCGAAAGTGTGAAAAAGCAGTTTTACATCCAGTTACTTTCAGTTAGCACATGTCAAATGGAGAACGGCCTTCCCCTTTTTTCACAGCAGCTAGTTAGCTGAGCAGCTAGCAGTAGCATGTTAACGCTTAGCAGCTAATTAAGCACGGTCCCCTTTTCTTCACCGCTGAGAGCAGACTTACCTTTGATGAAGATAGTCGCCGGGAAGGCTAACAGCACCAGCAGCAGGAGCTTAGGTAGAAATTTCATCATTTTGAAGTCGAAATCAGTGCGCTCTCATTCAGCGTCGGTCAAACAGCCCGTCTGTGAGCGCTGTCGTACCGCTTCCGTTACTAATAGAGCGCATGCGCAGAAGACACTGACCAGTAGGCGTTGTGGTAAAGTTTGTCCACCTCTGCCGCAGTCCGCTGTGGTCAGATTATGGTGAAGCGTCGTGGCGATAACCAGCTGGGGTTAGGGTGAGATTAGGTTGAGGTTACGAGTTTTAAAGAGTTCTTGTTCGGTCTAGGGCAAAAGTTGGGTCCAATTTATTTTAAGGGAAAATACACATATCGGCAGGGAAACACCGGAACTATATGCTGTCCAGAAAAGCCGAATAAAAAATTAAGTTTATTTCATGAATGCTGCTAAAATGCCAGACTTTGCCCATGATATATTATTATAATTCCCCCCTTACTCTAAAACGAATAAATATTAAGCTGGAAAGGCTCAGCCCGTGTGACTGATTACAGGGGAGCTCCTGCTTCAAATTTCAAAATAAAAGACTGGAATCAAGAAATTGAAAGCAATTAAAATGATTTCCGACGTTTGTAAGGTTTGTCTACATCGGTGTATGTTCGTAAACACAACAAACATTCCACTGATTTATTTTATTCTGGCTCTTAAATGTCCGTAATTAATTTATTTTGCTTCTCATGAATCCAAGAATAGTCAATACACAAACATATTGATCAACTTGAGACTGAGACTCTGAAGAAGAAGAACCACACTTCTGCTGACAAATTATTTGTTTTTATTTCTACTACATGTAACACACTTCAATTATCATAAGGAAAAAAAAAGCAAAAACAAGACTGAGTGATATATAATTTCAAATAATATGTAAATAAACTTAGTATAATCTGTGATGACATACAAAGTGATTCAAAACGTTACAGTGGTGACATCAGAAGCCAAAAATCCTCAATGCCAGAAAATAAAAGGATATATAAAATGACACAAAGTGCCTCCTCCAAAATCAACACAGTGAACAAATGAATACTCAGTAAATTATATCCTATTGCATCTAGTATTTATGAAGTCAAACATACGAAATAGAAAATGCTCTCAGGCTAAAATGACAACTCGTGTTTTTATTCAATACATGACCAGGATGCAATCCACACAGCAAGACAACAAACCCTAAAAACACAACGTACTGGATACATACGAGTAAAAGAGTAAAATATATCTTTCCAAAACATAAACCGGAGCCCGGGTATCAAAATAGTCTGCGACATACAGGAATCTCAAGGCCTGACGTACTCACACAGTCTGCTCAGACTTCAGTCCAGTAAACTGTTACTGTGTGGAGGTTAAATGATCTGGACAGCACGTGACGCGGAAACCTTTACTTATCGTTAAAAATAAAAAATAAAAACAACTCGTTTGACAGAAGAAACAGAAAGACACAGTGTGTTAGTTAAGTCCTTCACAAACACCGAGGTCAGCGTCTGAAACTGGAGCCGTGTGATCTCTCTGTGGGACAGACTCAGCAGTCGAAAACTAAACTACACTCACCTGGACGTGAATTAAAACTCAGGAGAAATAAACGATTAAACTGGAGAGATCTCTAAACTGTGTTCCTGTTAATCACAAACTTCCTCCACTCATCCTCTGTCCTCCCTCCCTCCTCTGGCTGCATCGTTGCCATGAAAAGCAGAACTTTCAGTTTTTAGCTGGAGTTTCTCCCCTTTCCTCCTTATTCCCATCCCTAAAGACAGGTCTGAATGTCTTTCCTTCCTCTGCTCCTTAAAGGATCAGTCTGGTGTTATTCAACATGTTTCTCATTGTCAGAAAAATCCAATTTAAAAAACAACACGTTAGTCCGTCTCTCACCTCCTGTCTGAGGCTCTCAGCTCCATGCTCATTGGCTCCTCCTGAAGAGGTAAACCTTTAAAAACAGCTCCCATTTGTTGTTGTAGTGAGTGTTTGTGGCAGCAGGACGGGGAGTGTGTGTGTGTGTGTGTGTGTGTGTGTGTGTGTGTGCGCGCGCGTGTGTGTGTTCATGGTGATGAAGGAACAACAGTGAGGCTCACTGATGTGTTCTTAATGGAGCTCAAAGGCTCAGAGGATGAAGATCTTCCAGATTCACACTCTCTCTGCTGGTTTTGTCTTTAAATGAGATTTGCTGACGATAAGAAAAAGACGGACAAACAGCAGACTCAGAAACGTCCAAACCAGACACTCAGACTGAATTGATTTTGGTTTTCTTACTAATTTTTTGTATATTCTGCATGAGTTGCTGATATAATCTGAACCTACAGTCTCATAGTTTCTTGCAGGCCGTTAAAAATTGAGATGTTCCTCCTCGGTCACACCCTCTTTCTTCATGCATCCTTCCTCTTATTTCCTCCTCCAGTCGTAAAATTTGACGTAACTTAGCACAGCATGCGAGACTTCTAGCTTTTCTCTCCTCGACATGAGACCTCCACCCTCAGATATTCTGTCAGCTGGTGTCAGCAGTCTGTGATGTTCACTGTATTCCAGCAATTAGTCATTTCCTTCGCTTCCTGAATGAATCTGTGTCTGACACCAAAACTTGATTTTTACCGCCAAAGTGTGAAATCAGTGAACTGTTTTCTGCTTTTTAAATCCACCTGAACGCCTGGAAACATCTGGATGTGACGTCACTTTGTGTACATTTGGCCAGAAACGCTGGAAATGATCCCTGAAACGCAGAGAACATCACGCCTGCTGAGGTTATAACAGTGAGGGTGGATTTTACTCTGGACATTTCACCGCCTGACGTCCTCCCTCTGCCTCCTTCCTCCCTCCTCTAGTTGCAACACTCCACGTAATTTGCCGGCAGCATGCCAGACTTGCCGGTTCGCTGCACGGTGCCGTACATCCAGCCCTCGTCGATGGGCTGAGCGTTGATGATGACGTCGCCGTCCCTGAATGAGACCTCGTCGTGGTCCTGAGCTGCGTAGTCATACAGCGCCCGGTAAACCCGCTGCGAACGACATGACAGCGACAGGTCAGACTTTGACATGTGGTCCTGTGTGGACTCATGAACCTGCCCATAGACTTCCAGTCTGAGCTCCAGTGAAGGGACATCACAACATACAGTGACACGTTCGACAGTGACATGCTTTTGACTTTGTGTCAGTGTCACTTTGGCTGGAAAATGAAGCATTTAAAACACTTGATAGAAACTAAAGATCAAGCGACCAGGATCATCCAGTAAACAGAACAGCAGTGCTGGTGATGGGATCCTGAATAAAAGACTCGTCTAGTCGTCTTAATGCAGGCTAATGCATGAGATTCGCTGTGAGCAGGAGCGTACCATAGAGGTGGAGTGCGGCGGGGAGGTGACGGATCGGACAGACGACATGCTGGTCTGGTGCATGTAGCCGTGATACTGCTGCTGCTGCTGCTGCATCTGGACGCCCTGATGATAAGCTCCAGGAAGGACTGGAGCTGGGCGAGAGACAAAGACACACAGAGGAAGAGCGAGTGAAACGTCTCATTCAACTGTCTGACAGCTGAGGAGCCTCGTCTGCTGTGACCACGCTGTGAATTTTAGAAACATCAGAGACGTTCGTGATTCAAACTGTTAAACAACACGACCCGTAAGAAGACGGTGCGTTAGTCCGTTTTAGCTGTGGATTAGACACTTCAAACATGGTGGATCACAAACACGTGCCAGCGTGCGTCTGTCATCCTGCTATCGTGAGTCAAAGTGAGGAAGACGACACGAGCGAAGATACCAGGAGTTCCGGTGCTGCTGCGGTCCCAGAGGTCAGAGGTCAGCGAGCTGACGGACTGAGCCTGGCTGTGGGTGAGAGACTGCTGGGAGTGCTGCCTGCTCAGCCTGCGCTCTGACAGGGTGCCACCAGCAGGAGGCAGCGCAGCACAAGAACAAACACACAGGAGAGGAAAAGAGGAAGAAAAGTGAGCAGACGAAGAGGAGAGAAGAACTTTGATCAAACTCAGATCATCAATATCAACTGATCATGTCTTTAATGACACAGACTGATGATATTCTACATTTTTCTTATGGTCAACAAATCCCAAAGCAGCAGTCGGTCCGTCTCTCAGTCCTGTCTGACTTCCTGTCTGTGGCTCTCATCCTCAAGCCCATTGGCTCCTACTGTCAACATTTAAAAACACAAATATATCGTTTAAATTTTATCACCCGCTCACGGTATTTTTATCAAACAGGAGGAAACAGAGCATCTGTCTGGGACTATTTTTAGCGGCGGATGAATCCACATTTGTTGCTGTATGAACATGGGGTTTGTTGACCTTGAGAAAATCAGACCGAACAGTGAATTCTACTAATTATTGCGGGATCACATGACTTAAACGTTTTGTGAACATGCTAATTAACTGGTGTGTAAAGCCCGAAAAGAAAACAACAGGAAGAACGTGAATAAACAAAAACAAAGGTTTCCCATTGACCTTCCACTCTGCAGTTAATTAAAGTGGCACAGGATCACACATCTCATGCTTCTGTTGTGGTAAATTAAATCCATATAACACGTTTTTCTAAAGGAGCCACTGGAGGCTTGTTACTGCAGGTGGAGGAGGGAGCAGGTGAGCTACCGGACATCCTGCGGAGGCTCCTGGACTGGATGTTGTCCTCCAGAGGGTCAATGTCAAAGATAGAGCCGGGGTCTGTCCTCCACACCTTCAGGTCTTCAGAGAGGAGGCAGAGGAACACTGACACTGTGATAATCCAACATGTGCACCACTAAAAACACCTGCTCCTTCTCCACATGAAGAAACGAACACAGTGACTTCCTGTTTAGAGTTCAGTCTCACCTGAGCAAACATCAATCAGGTGCTGTGGTTCACATGAAAGAAGATAATTATCAAAGAAAACATAGATAAAACCAGAAAAGTCAGAGCTGGAGGTTTGATCTGTTCACCTGAAAACAGTACAGGTTAACACATCAAAACAGCCTGGAAGCCCAGAGAGCAGCAGAGAGAGGACCGAGACGTCTGCTCGGCAAAAAAAAAACAAACAAACAAAAAAAAGAAACAAAAAACAAAAACAGGTTCTTAACTTCAAAATGTATTTCTGAAATGCTTTTATTGTGAAACACACTGTATGCAGGAAGTAGAAGTTCACCAAACCTAAGCACAAAACAGAAGAGTAAATGTTTACAATGTAACCAACTGAATGAGCATCCAATCAGAGGGCAGACTGAACATCCCACACACACACTCACACACACACACACACACACACACACACACACACACACACACACACACACACACACACACAGTTCGCTGTCACTGACCTACGATGATGCCTCCTGGTCGTCTGTCCATCTCCATCCCCTGGGGGTGGATGCCTTTGCTGTAGCCCGCCTCTCCCATCATCTGATTGGCTCTCTGGTAGCGCTCCATGCTGGGATCGTCCAATCCTGGCGTACAGCCTCGGCCACGCGTCCGCTCGAAGTCCTCATGGTACTTGGCCTGTTGGGGGAATAAAAACCTGTTAACCTTCAGCATCACGGGAATCCCACAAACATTTAGTACACACACACACACACACACACACACACACACACACACACGCACACGCACACGCACACAGGTCAGGGTGCATTTAGTCAGTGAGCCAATAAACACACAGGGAATGTTTGTAAGATCTTTTATTATTAATATGCACGCACGCACGCACGCACGCACGCACGCACACACACACACACACACACACACATACACACACACACACACACACACACACTGCTCTGTCCTCCATGCTGTCTGGTGTTTGCTGTTAGCAGCGGTGCGTCAGTCCCACCCGAGGTGCCACGTCACTCGTGTTAGCTCCTCCCACCACAACCAGGGCGCTACCATGGAGACCGTGTCCTGTGACCTCCTGACACGCCTGTACTCAGGTGTGTCCAGCTCGGTGCAGCTCCGCCCCCTCACGTCCTGCAGCCCGCGCTGGTACTTCACCTGTTCACACACACATGCATCAGACACGAGCTGACATGTGATCGGAGAAATAAGCGTGTGTGTATGTGTGCATGTGCGTGTATGCATGTGCGTGCATGTGTGTGCGTGTGTGTGTGTGTGTGTGTGTATGTGTGTGTGCGTGTGCGTGCGTGCGTGTGTGTGCGTGCGTGTGTGTGTGTGTGTCTTGCCGAGCTGATGTTCTCCTGGTTCTGTCGGACCCTCTGAAGCTCTGGGGTCACTCCGATGCTGGTGGCCTTCACTGCACTCTGCTTGTACTTCACCTGGCGGGAACGCAGACAGGAAATATACCGTCATACGGCGTCATCATGGCAGACTACACGTTAGCCCTCCACCAATCAGAGCTCACAGTCTTTCAGGTGGTGAGCGACTCGTGACGGCAGGAAGAGCAAGGAAACACATTTTGTTCCCGATGGCTCGGCTCCATCAAGTGTCCCGGTGAGTCGTCACAGTGTGCACCCTGAAACCAGCTCACCTAAATGGAATGCAGCCGCTTTTCATGTTATCAGTTACACCTGTGCTTCTCCTGATAGGTCGAGCCAAAATGTCTGCTGTGAAAAAGGTCCACTGGCAACACACATGCACGCACACACACACAAACACAAAGAAAGGTCATGAACTCATTAGAGATGGAGTGTTGGAAAAGCTGCCAATAGTGACCTGGCCTGGTCGCCATGACACCAGAGCTGGTGTGTGTGTGTGTGTGTGTGTGTGTGTGTGTGTGTGTGTGTGTGTGTGTGTGTGTGTGTGTGTGTGGGGCCCCGTTCTGTCCTCTGAATGGATGATTGTTCTGCACAGTCCACTAACAGCTGCTAATGACATCACACACACACACACACACACACACACACACACACACACACACACTCGTTCTGGGTCATCACAACAACACACATCCAGTATTGCTAACACACACTCCGTTCACACACTCCCTGACTATCGTTCTGCTCTTTACACATTATCTGTTTTCACACTCATTACTCTGTGTGTGTGTGTGTGTGTGTGTGTGTGTGTGTGTGTGTGTGTGTGTGTGTGTGTGTCCTCACAGAGCTGATGTTCTCCTGGTTGCGCCGGACTCGCTCCATCTCAGGTGTGTCCATGACAGCGGTGCCACGTCCCACTTCCTCTCTGTACTGCACCTGAACGCAGGAAGCAGCAGCTCGTCAACACCAGCCGACCTCAGCGTAGCTCAGCTGTTCGTCACAAACGTCCTGATTTCTTGGTCAAAGACTGAGATTCCAGAACGTTTTAAGACTCTTCTAATGTTTTTCCCACTTTGTTACCACAGACTTATTCTCAAACTCTGCAAACAAACCCTAAAAACCCACATCTGCGCCTGCACTTCCTTTCGTTCTAGCTAGCGTACGAGCTAACGTGCACGTGTGCGTACATCACTGATCTTCTTGGCGTTCTCTCTGGCGAGGACGATCTCTGGCGTCTCCGTCACCGAAGACATCAGGCCCCTCATCAGCTTGGAGTCCCAGCTGTAGCGCAGCTAGAGGGCGACAGAGAGCAGCTTCAGAAACACTGCAGTGTCCCGGCGTGAAAGGCGCTCTCACGGCACTCACCGAGCTGACGTGTCTCTGGTTGGCTCGCACTCGCTCCATCTCGGGGGTTTCTGACAGCAGACTGTAGCTTCCCTTCAGACGCTCCGCTTCGTCTTTGTACTTCTT
This sequence comes from Chaetodon auriga, assembly GCF_051107435.1. Taxonomy (NCBI): domain Eukaryota; kingdom Metazoa; phylum Chordata; class Actinopteri; order Chaetodontiformes; family Chaetodontidae; genus Chaetodon; species Chaetodon auriga. Next base: position 1,570,486 of record NC_135094.1, on the reverse strand, counting down.
CTGTGAGGAGAGGAGGAACCAGTCAGAAAGCAGCGTCCTGAGGCTGCGACCACGTCCCCTTCTTAGATGTGTATTAACATGCACACACACGCACACGCACGCACACACCTGGCTGTAGATGTCTTTGAGGTAGGAGGCATGCAGCAGTTCAGGAGTGTCTGTGACCGTCCCGTATGAGTTCTCTCTGAGCTGCTCCGTCTGCTTGTAGGACCTCTGCAACACACACACACACACACACACACACACACACACACACACACAGTCAACACTGCTGAATAACATTTATTTCAGGTTAATTTTCATTTTTTCAGTCATGTTTTTTACACACACACACACACACACACACACACACACACACACACACACACACACACACACACACACCTGGCTCTGGATCTCTGAGGCTCTCTTGGCTCTTTGCATCTCAAGGACGTCTGCGCTCAGCTCCATCCCTTTACCCACAATCTCCCTCTCCAGATCCCTGCGGTACTCCTTCTGTAGGTGGCACACACACACACACACACACACACACACACACACACACACACACACATCAACACTCAGGCTAAAGTCAGATCACTTGTACTTTTAAAGGCTGTGTATGTGTGTTTTACCTGGTTCAGTATCTGATTGGCTTTTTTAACCCTCAGCAGCTCAGGTGTTTCCTCCAGGCCCATGCCAGATAAGCCCCGCCCCTTCACTTCCTGCTCCAGGTCCTTCCTGTACGCCTTCTACAGGCAGAGAGAGGACGACAAAATGAGCCACAACTCCTAAACTCCTGTGTGTCGTCTCTGCCAGATCTGTGTGTGTGTGTGTGTGTGTGTGTGTGTGTGTGTGTGTGTGTGTGTGTGTGTGTGTGTGTGTGTGTGTGTGTGTGTGTGCGCGCGTGTGTGACCTCGCTCAGCAGGCTGCTGGCGTGGCAGGCTGTCAGGTATCCAGGTGTCTGGTCTACATCAACCAAAGCTTTCCCCTTTATCTGCTCCTCATAGTCCCTCCGATACTCCCTCTGTGTGTGAGAGAGAGAGAGAGAGAGAGAGAGAGAGTGAGAGAGAGAGAGAGAGAGAGAGAGAGAGAGAGAGAGAGAGAGAGAGAGAGAGAGAGAGCTTCACACACAGCACAGAGAGAGAGTGAAACTGTGTGTATTCAGTGACCCTGAGAGAATTCTTCTGATAGAAAAAAGGACGATTATGCAGTTTCATCTGAACTCAATATGAATGTTTCATTTGCAAAAACAGAAATCTTCATTTCTATTCCTGTTTTTTTGTGTAATCCAGTGAACGTCAATCAAGCCGGCGATGGTTTATTCATCTGACGAGCGGCTTTTATCTGTCTTTCAAATTAACTCTGCGCTTATTTTCACTTGTGTGTGCGTGACGCAGCCTCGCGCCGTGTGTGTGTGTCCTCTGCCGGTGCTGGAGAACCGCTGGAACAGAGACAAGCTGGAGCTGGAGCACAGAGACGGGCGGACGTGTCCAGTGAGTGTGCGCAGAGAAAGACACACACACACACTCTTTGAGCATCGTCGTCTTCTAGAGGCTCACATTTCAGCCGTTTGCATCAGAGCGCGTGAGAGCGAGCGGCGGGAGAACGGCCTGCAGGGTTCTGAGAGAACGTCCTCACCTCGCTCTGCATCCTCTGGGCTTCTCTGGACACTCTGTACGTCTGAGTGTCTCCGAACTCCATCTGAGAGCGACCTTTGCTCCTCTCGTACTCCTCCCTGTACTTCACCTGCAGCGTCAAACACAGCGCGTCACGCATGTATGAACGGAGAGGAAGAGGAACGAGTGTGTGTGTGTGTGTGTGTGTGTGTGTGTGTGTGTGTGTGTGTGTGTGTGTGTGTGTGTGTGTGAGACCTGGCTGTGCAGCACTGCGTTCTCCTTGTGGTGGAGCTGTTCTGCCGTGTCCAGAGCGATGTGGTACTGAGCCTTCGTCTGCTCGTACTTCTTCTTGTACTCCACCTGAACACACATGGACACACACACACACACACACACACACACACACACAGACACACACAGTGCATGAGAAATCCTACTAAAGTACTGGAGTATTAGCAGCAAAACAAACGTACAGCGCTGGTTTTGTCCCTGTGACTGGTGTATCATCATGGTGACGTTGGTCAGCTGTATCAGTGTGTACAGTGGGTGGTGCAGTGACAGGCGGAGCTAGTTTGAAGTACTTTGCACACAGTTTAGTTCGGTCTCGTCTGAGGGGTCACAGGATAACCCTGAGGGGTCATCAGATGAAACACTGCAGTTCGACCTCTTCGGTCGATGCGGTGGAGTAATATGTTGAATGTGAAGTAGCCTGAAATGGAAATACTCAGCACAAGTAGCTGAAGTGTAGTACTTTAGTGAGTGCGCTTGTTGCTGGTGTGGTGCGGCAGGTGAACGGGGAGCTCGTACGTTACTCTGCAGCTTGCTGGCGTGCAGAACGTGTTCCAGCTGCAGGAGGTTGGGCAGGTCTGAGGAACCCTCTGGTTTCTGGTTCTGCTTGGTTTTATACTTCACCTGCAGGACAGAAGAGGAGTCAGCACCTGTTTTATGTTCCTGTCTTTCCTAAGTGACGAAGGTGAGGCGCTCTGAGCTGTTTGAACAGCGTTAGCAGCAGAAAGGGCAGATCAGGATATTTCACGGCTTCATGTGGACTTGACTGACAGCCTGTGACTCAGAGGCATCGTGCCGCTTCCTGCTCTCTCCTCCATCTTTGCTAACATTAGGACTTTGTGGCTCAGCAGCAGACAGAGATGGCGGCGAGCAGTGAATCCGTCCCTGAACACTTGGGGTCGTGTTGTTCTGCTCAGTAAACTCTTCATCGGGTTTCCTCACACATCCTCACTCCTCTGATGTTTTGGTGCCACGGTCCGTTCCAGATTGAGCCACTTCGGCCAAATTCTTCCGCTGAAAAGCCGCATTCAGAGCGCCGGCCGCGCATCGCCATGCTGAGGGTCTCTGCTCGGTAAGAGGCTTTTCTGAAAGCGGCTCTCAGTGAACGTGCAGCGTTCCTGAACACCAGGCAGCGTTCAACACAACAAGCCGTTACGTAACGCTGTGCAGGGGAAAGGCTCTTTTCTGAGGCTGTGTGGGCACCGAGCGGCTAAAACTGAACCGTGGCTGTGTGTGTGTGTGTGTGTGTGTGTGTGTGTGCGTGTGTGTTTGCATGTGTGTATGTCTGTTCAGCTGCTGTGTGACTGCATGTGTGTGGGTGTGTGCGTGTGTGTGAGTGTGTGTGTGTGCGTGGGCATGTGTGTAACCTCTGCTACTTCTCCAGCTCTCATCCTGCAATTCCTCTCCATTTGCCTTACAAAGGTTGCCATGGTTACGCCCACACAACAGACCGAGTTTTAGAGTGTGAGTCAAAGTGAATGAGACACACACACACACACACACACACACACACACACACACACTCTAACGGATAGTTTGTTCCTCTTGTTTATCTCGATGCCTGAACAGAAGACAAAGCATCTTCAGGTGAACTGGAGAAAACAAATCAACAAATCTGTTGACTCAAACACGTCACGTTGAAGGACACACGGGAGGACGCGAGGACATGAAAACACATTGATCTTTGGTCCAAAAGACAAAACGTCGCTGCTTCGTCTCAGTGGATCCGTCCTGTCTGAATGTGTCTGAGCAGGACGGACCAAAGCTCGAGCGTCTGTTCAGCAGGACGTGGGCCTCGCCTCCAGCTCCAGGTTACTTCACGTTAGAGACGTCTTTTGTGTCTTTCAGTGACTGTGTGTAATCGCTCCTCCGGCCCGCACGGTGATTCACGTCCTCCACCCTGCTCTGAGACAGAGGGGACAAAATCCAGAGTCCTCGTTCTGTGAAGAAGACATCTGAAGACCAGCTGAGTTCACCACATCAAGGAGGCATCGCCCACACTTACAGGTTTGGTAGTTTAGGAAGCAGAACAACGTACTGAAATGACCTTTAAGTCATGTGACCACATGTCCACTCACCTGACTGGCCAGAGCGGCAGCAGCTTGTGTGTGTTTGAAGGACAGACAGTCGAGCGGGTTGTAACGAGGCCTCTGTCCCTTCAGGTGTCTGTCGAAGCTCTCCTTATACTTCACCTGCAGCGCACACACACACACACACACACACACACACACACACACACACACACATACACACACACACGCAGACACCCACACACACACACACACTGTGAGATCATCTGCCCAGTGCATGCTGTGTGTGTGTGTGTGTGTGTGTGTGTGTGTGTGTGTGTGTGTGTGTGTGTGTCACCTGGCTGGCCAGTTTGGACACCTCCTTGGCGTGCTGAATGTCAGTTCTGGCCAGAAGAGAGCTGTCACTGTAAACTGGCAGCTTGGTGTTATTCTTATAGGCAACCTGTGGAGACACACACACACACACACACACACACACACACACACACACACACACACACAACGATGTATATGAATGTAAACAACACACAAACGAGCAAACAACACATTTAAAAGATGCACAAACACCAACATAACAACAATGCATGCGGACACACACTCCAACACACTCTCTGCTGAGAAAAAGTCTGAGCGCGTGCGCACACACACACACACACACACACACACACACACACACACACACACACACACCTCCTTCCCATGCAGAGGACTCTCTTACATAACGCCAGCTGAGCAGAACATTTTCTATAATTAATCAGCGGAGAACAGGACTGTTGTCATGGAAGTTAGTGTTGGGTGGCACAAAGTTTCACTCACACACTCACTCACACACACACACACACACACACACACACACAGACTCACATCACTGGCCAGTTTAGCAGCGTTGGTGGCGTTGACGATGTCCGGCCTGTCTGCCGCCGTGTTGTAGTGATGCAGCTCCTCTTTTCCTTTCCTGTAGCTGACCTGAGACCAGCAGAGACACAAATGACAAATGCAACGTCTTCAGGGCTCAGTGACGAGCTGATTAACCTGCCGACATCAAACACACAAACAGCTCCGGCCTGGCTGCTGCAGTCTGACGTGACGAGCTTGTTTTTGTTGTTCTGTTTCTCTGAGAGGTACAGTGTGTGTGTGTGTGTGTGTGTGTGTGTGTGTGTGTGTGTGTGTGTGTGTGTGCCCTTACATCGCTCTGGTTCCTGGTGACCTCCATGGCGTGCTCCACCTCCGGCAGTGTTTTCATGTTGGTGTAGCTGGACTTCCCCTTCTCTCGATTAAACTTCTCCTTATAGAACTTCTGCAGAGACACCGAGGAGACGAAGAGGAGGAGGAAGAAGAAGAAGTGAACGAGAGGCCAGAGAAAGCAGGCGGAGGCAGTTAAATAAAGAAAAATTAACATGACGGATGGTGAGAGAAAACAACTGATGACTCATTCAGCCTGGTGCCGAATAACGGCTGAAACACGCTCGTTGGTTCGTTGGTTCGCCTAAAAATAAGACGAGCAGCTTCCAACTGTGAAAATGAGAAACTCGCTGCATGACGCAGAGACGAACATTAAACTGAGTGAAGATTAAAAGGCCTGAAAAACAAACCTGCTGCTTTCTGTGTTTGGCTTTAGTTTAAATAATGACATTTCCCTGAATCTGTGAAAAGCTGGCGAGGTTTCGGTCGGTGGACCTTCAGCAGGTGTTACAGAGCAGCTTCACAGTACAAAGCTGTGATGTTCACAGTGACGGGCGGGTCTGTCTGCTGACATCAGGCACCGCACAGCGTTCAGCGGTGCCTCTCATCACGTGTTTGGCAGACAGCGGGACGGTCTGGGCTGCTGTTGTCTAGGTAGTCGACGTTTTACGCTCCAGTTAACGTCACATTGCTCGGTCAACAGACACGAAACCAGAAAGCATCAGGCCAGCGTCCCAGTTTCCCCCGAGCTGGGATTTTCTGCCCTCGGGGCCGACTGACGCCGACAACAAGCTCCATCTGTCCATCAGACTGAAGCTACACCACTTCCTGGTGGCTACGGTGGGGGAACCTGAACGCACCAGATTTGCTTTTCACTCACGTTTGATTGGTCGGTGTGAGCGCTGTGATCGGCTCTAGTTATGGTGCTTCTTCATCATTCACCTGACATTGATTACTATCCCACAGACGACAGAAGAGACGAGGGTCTGACGCTGGAGGAGATGTCATCCTCACTTCCACGTGTTTTTGTTGCTTCGCCGTCACTGATCGACTCATCAGAGCGGACAACTTCCCTCCATCTCGAAGAATTCAGGATCGATAAACAGCTGCATCAAAAAGCTCGTGTGGTGTTTTCAGAGGTGTCAGTGTTTAGCAGTGATGCTGTGAAACGTGTGTGTGTGTGTGTGTGTGTGTGTGTGTGTGTGTGTGTGTGTGTGTGTGCGGGCAGTAGGTCAGTGTCTGTGTCCTCAGGCGGCAGAGCTCGACACAGCTGCTCTCTGTGTTCATGCCTCAGCAAACAAAATGATCCTAACACCAACACACTCCCTGTGCGTGTGTGTGCGCGTGCGTGTGTGTGCGCGTGCGTGTGTGTGTGCGTGTGTGTGTGTGTGTGTGTGGTAAACTGAGATCTTGGGATCAAACTGGGTGAGAACTCTTCTTTACATCACAGGGTTTGTTTGTTAGCATTATGCTAACATCACAGCACATACACACACAGACATACTGCTGGTTTTATGGTGATGTCACGGCTGACATCAGCGGGCCAAACCAAGTGGAGGGTTTTCTTCTGTAGGAATGTTTCTTCTGTTTGTCCGATGCTTTCTAAAGATCGTGTGAGGATTACTCAGCGGTTTCCTTGGATGAAGAGGAGACGTGAGGCGGTGCTGCCTGAAACATGCAGCCTTTGTTTGGTTTGCTCGCAGTTCATTTAGTTATTTTACTGGATTTTCAGATTTTTTTGCCCGAGCTACAGGTGTAATGTACTTTCATTCATTGTCTGATCATGTCACAGAGTGAAGGTGACAGAGGAAGACTCACGTCGCTCTGCGTCTTCGTCAGCTCTTTAGCGAACACGGTCTCGATGGTTTGGGGCATCTGAGCGTACAGACTGCAGCCGGCTTCCTTCTTGCTCTCCTCCCTGTAGGCTTTCTGCAACACACAACGTCACTTTTTACAGCGCAAAATACTACAAGCACCAACCGAATTACAACAAAGGTCCCGTTCTTTCAAGGAGGAAGTACGACCACCAATTCCATCCCTGGAATCTGTGCCAAACGTTAATTTGGAAAAAAAACGTGTTTCTATCGGCTTGGTGATATCAGCTGATTGGTGGAGTATTAGAATGAGTACTGGGGAGGAAAAGACGGGTCGACGCGTCCCTAACGAGACGCTCCGGTGTGACTAACATTACAAAATGGATCAAAACGATGGCAACCTCTATCTCATACCAGGTTTAGTGCTACTATAATTAGAACCACATTTCCCATAGGCCCTTTCACTTCCTCTCTTTTCTTATCAAATGTTTTTCTCATTAGCTGCTCAAACTCTGCCCTGAAACATGAATTATTTGAGTGTATTTTTACCAAAATGTCAGTGTAAGGACTAGAATTAATCTATTTTTCAGCATGTTGAAGATGAAACGCTGTTGTTCCACTAATTAACACAAAACTGAGATTCTACTCACAGACTAGAACGAGCTTTAAAGAGATCTCTCAGAACAAAACGTAGAAAAGGACTTTCTTCTCGCAGCAACGTCACAATCGAAGCACCTTGAAACAGCCTCTGTCTTTACTAAAGCAGGTGGTTCGCCTCAGGTTTGTACCTCGCTGTGCAGCTGAGTTTGCTCCTTGGCGTGCTGAGTGTCTTTGGTCTCCGGCAGCAGAGAGTACAGACAGTGGACCAGCTCCTTCTTACCCGCCTCCTTGTATTTGCTCTGGGGACAGAAAGCAGCATCAGATCAAGAACTGCACAGCGACACAACAGACGCCTTCTGTCTCAACTTCACCGCCATGTTAGAACAGTTTTGCAGCACAAAGGGATAAATTCTTCATTTTGCTTCAAGTGTGATGTCGCTTTTTACCGTGAACTCGTTTCCTTCTGGTTCTAAAATGAAAACAGTTTTGTTTGTTCTGTAATCAGTGTTATTAAGACCAGAAATAGACATTCAGCTGTCAGGTTTCACACTGACTGTGTCCATTCAGTGCTTTTTCTGCACAGCAGAGGTACTGAAGCTGGTGGTTTACGCGAATATAAACTTGTTTGCTGATGACATAAAACTGTACAATATAAAACTAACTGTGACAAATGCAGACGAACGATCTGACATCCAAATGTTAAAGGACGTTTGTTGAGACATTAAGACTTGAATGACCTGCAGGCGTCTAACAAACAGTGAACTTCATTTCCTGAAGGTAAAACACGACCCTGACGTGAGAGGATGAAGTCATATTTTAGTGATGAACGACGAACAAACAAAGAAAAGAAGCAGCGTTTGGATTCCAGCCACATGCTGCGAGTTAGATTCAGAAGTTCAACCAAACTCTTCAGCGCTGAATCTTTTGATCAATTATGAATCAGAACAAAACAAACACAGACGCTGGTCCACAGAGCGTCTCCCACCTCGCTGTGCGTCTCCGCCATCTCCTTCACAAAGTGCGTCTCCAGAGTTTCAGGCAGCACAGAGAATAACGTGTTGGCCAGATCCTCTTTGTCCTTCTTGTACTTTGTCTAAAAGACAAACACAAACCAAAAGAAATGTAGAAAGATGGATTTTTTATTATTTTTTTTTGTTATTTCCGTTTCTGTAAACACAAACCTCTCACCTCACTCTGAAGCTCAGAGAGCTGCTTCACGAACTCGGTCTCGTTGGTCTCCGTCATCTGGTGGAAAACACTGCTGCTGATCTCCAGTCTGCCTTTCTGCTTGTATTTATTCTGCAACACACACACACACACACACACACACACACACACACACACACACACACACACACACACACACACACACACACACGGGCTGTGTCCATAACAAGCACACAGATGTGCATGGAAACACACTGATGGCTGTTTGTTTGGGCATCTGATGAGTCCATGTTTCGTTCATTTCTTCACTCAGCACAACACTGAACGAGCTGAATTAAAGCGTCGCACACAGCACGCAGGAGAGAAAATGACCCTCAGGTGTGATCACACCTCGTAAACGTCCACCCACCTCACTCTGAAGCTCCATGACAGCTTTAGCAAACTTCATGTCTTCGGTGTCGGGCAGCGCAGAGTAGAGGTTGCTGCTCCGCTCCTTCTTACCTCCTTCTTTGTACTTCAGCTGCAGAGGACAGAGAGGACAAAGAGGACAGAGAGGACAGAGAGGACAGAGAGGACAAAGAGGACAGAGAGGACAGAGAGGACAGAGAGGACAGAGAGGACACCGGGCTCATGACACTGAAACTGAAACGTTTCAGCTTCTCATCGCTGCCTTCGAGTTGACCTGGAGGACTTAAGTTCGTGGTGCTTTTAGCTGCAGTCCAGCAGGATGGAAGAATAACTCTAAACTACACAAAACTAAACATTAACTGTGATGGATTTTCAACCTGCAGCAGGATTCAAGTCCCCGATCATTAATTTCTAATTAAGTACAAGGAATAGAAACTGGTAAAATGTGAAAAAACACTTAAAATCTGGATAACAGGATGACTCTTCTGACTTAAATATGTGATTATGAGTCATAAACGGACTGAATGACTCTTTTCTTGTGCACATCCATCATGTCAGATTTCAGAGCCTGGATGTGTTTATGCTCATTTCAGCAGTGCACTTCAGATTGATGTGAGTGCTGGTGAACCTGGCTCTGCAGCTCAGTAGCCTCTTTAGCGTGTAGCGTCTCCAGAGTTTCAGGTAGCTGGTGGTACAGACAGCTGCTCGCCTCCTTCCTGCTCGCCTCCTTGTACCTGGCCTGCAGGAAACATCAGCTGTTAGCCGCCGTTTTAACTAACATTTCCTCCTTTTTATCGCAAAGAAAGTAAAATCTCCTCACCTCGCTCTGCAGCTCAGAGACACTTTTAGCAAACTGAATCTCGGCGGTTTCAGGCAGCTGAGAGTAGAAGCTCTGCGAGAGGCTCCTCAGGCCGTCCTCTTTGTATTTACTCTGGACAGAAAGACGCAGAAGACGCTGTGACATCAACCTCCTTCAGACATGCTGACATCCACATGTGAACCAGTCTGTGTGAGCCAGCGTGTCACCTCGCTCTGCAGGTCGGACATCTTGGCAGCGAGCTGCGTCTCGGCCGTCTGCGGCAGCTGAGCGTACAAACTGGACGACATGGACTTCTTCCCGCTCTGCTTGTACTTGTTCTGGAATCAGCAGCAGGTGGAAGAGAGCGAGCTGAGATTAATTCAGACACAAACGTGAAGTTCTGCTGTTTTAAGGGACCGTGTGTGAACGCACATCACTGAAGACCAGAACTGAACCTGCTCCTCTGATGTTCGACCAAATCAGGAATCTTCATCATTGCCTTCTGGTCATTTTAAGGAGCAAAAACTAAACTACGCATAATCGGCATCATCCTGCAGGGTTTGCACAGAAAAACGCTGGTTGAAAATGTTTAAAATGGATCCTAAAATTTGAGGATTTGCTGTCTTTTTTGTTTTTGACTGTTGCTCAAACGACGGCGTGCATGTTGATTTCTGTCTAAAGCTCAAATGTGATCTCATATCAAACTGATGTCCGGGTCTAAACCTCAAACCACCAGTTAAAGCAGGACCAGAGTGTGATATTTCTGTGAACCACAGTCAGTCCTCTCAGCTCTCAGCTTGTCCTTCAGCTGAATATCTGAGTCACTTTACGTAAACACTTGTGTTCCTCTGTGAGACCACGCTGACAAAACGTTGCCGGAGCCGCATCGGCTACAAACAGCATCGCAAATTTCCACCGCAAGTGTCTTCAAAGAGCAAAATATGATTCATTCATTAAGTCTTTGAGGAGTTTGAGCTTCTTCTCTGCCTGAAAAATGCAAGAGGGCCAGCGAACAGAGGCAGGAAATGAGCTGCTGCACTCTGAGAAGTGTCTTTATATGGAGGGACATCAGGACAGGTGAGCCTGTGAACGATGGACGTTCGTACCTCGCTCTGCAGCTCGGTGACCTCTTTGACACGCTGCGTCTCCAGAGTCTCCGGCAGCAGGTGGTACAGAGAGCTGCTGGCCTCTTTCTTCCCTGCTTCCTTGTACTTGACCTGCAGGAAAAACGGGTCAAACCTTTGCTGTTTGTTTGGTGATCACAGTCCTTCCACACCTCACAGCATCGCCGGCGTCCATTCAGGATTGTTTAACTGTCACGAAAAGCTTTTAGTGCCTAGAGAACGAACGAAAGAGGAATATTCTGACACCAGATTCACAAATAGACCAAAAACCAGATCCAGCAGAGAGGAGGAGGAGGAGGAGGAGGAGGGAGAGTTATCCAGCAGCCCTGAATGTGTTTCTGATAACACGACCAGAATAGACAGCAGCGGTCAGTTTATCTTCAGTGAGCTAACGTGTCGGAGGGCCTGAGGCTAACTGTGTCCGAGCACGCCAGAGAGACTCGAGTCACATGACTGGACTTTGATTTGGCGTTCATGACTCGACTCAGACTTGAGGCAGAAGACCCAAAAGGACTTTTTTAAATTTAACATTTGCATTTTTCTAGATATGAACAAACACGGTGGCAGCAGAGGGTCGGTCAAAAAATAAAGGATACGACCAACGTCCAACTTCAGCCGTCACTACGAAACCCACAAAGAAGAAACGTACGTGTCTGCTCAGCTAGCTTATTAGCAGGTCCAACGTTAGCCATATAAGACGTATCGTTAATGTAAAAGACAATCAGACAATCAATCAACCGAGACTCGACTTGTCTTGTTTGACTTATAGCAGGGACGTGACCTGTGTTGCAGTCTGACTTCCTGTCTGCGGCTCTCAGCTCGAAGCCCATTGGTTCCTACTGAAGACGTAAATCTTTAAAAAACGTCTCACAATGCGACGAGCTCCCACCTCGCTGTGCGTCTCCGCCATCTCCTTCACAAACTGCGTCTCCAGAGTTTCAGGCAGCAGACAGAACAACGTGTTGGGCAGATCCTCTTTGTCCTTCTTGTACTTTGTCTAAAAGACAAACGGGAAAAAGAAGCTGACTCAGCAGATCATCTTCAACTTTGCATCAAAACTTAAAAAATCTTAATATCTAATGAGAATTAATGTACGAAGAGAATGTGTTTATTCCTTTCTGTGAATGTTCACATTGGTGAAGCTTCATTCTTACATTAGAAACATTTCCCCTCTGACTCAAATGATCAGAAAAACAAAGATCCTGATTGGACTCCACCTGTGAGGCGTTCAGGGTTCTCACCTCGCTCTGTATCTCTGACATCTGCTTGGCAAACTGGGTCTCTGCCGTCTCAGGGAGGAGTGAGTACAAGTTCCTGCTGATCTCCTTCTTGCCGCCTTCTTTATACTTCACCTAGCAGACAGCGCACAGGGTTTATTTAACCATCAGCAGGCAGACGTGCGGCAGTGACGCTCGTCCACATTCCTCACCTCGCTGTAGACGTCTCTCAGCTCTTTGGCCAGCTGTGTCTCTGTGGTTTCAGGCAGCTGGTGGTACAGAGCGCCGCTCACCTCCTTCCTGCTGTCCTGTTTGTACTTCACCTACACGGAGACGGCAGAGCTCAGAGAAAGCTTTTCTGACCAGGATTCAACTTTCAGCAAATGTCAGTCAACAATAACAAAAACTAGACAAATATTCAGTGTTATGTATTAATTTCAGTGGGTGAATCAGACAGCAAGTCAGGGTTTGAATGAGGCTGTTTTTTGTTCTACCTGCTGTTCTAAACGATCTCCCGTTCACCCAGAAACCAGCAGTCCAACAGAAAGGAAGCATCATAAGCTATATCTGATACAGGCCTGCACCTGAACGCATCGCGCTGTGTGCGTACACACCTGACTCTGCAGCTGTGAGGCCTCTTTGGCGTGCAGAGTGTCCAGAGTCTCAGGCAGCTTCGAGTAAAGAGAGCTGGACGCGTCTTTCTTCGCCGCTTCCTTATATTTGTTCTGGAACAGAAGACAAAATGTCGTTTTCCACTGTTTTCATGTCAAACTTCACCCCGAGGTTTGAGCTCAGGGCAGAGGGCAGGTGACAGGTGACAAACCAGGTCCCTGAAGGTGTCAGAAGTACACCTGTGTGCGTTTACCTCACTCTGCAGCTCAGACGCAGCTTTGGCGAACTGGATGTCGTTGGTCTCTGGGAGCTGAGAGTAAACGCTGGCGGTCTGACTCTTCTTCACGCTCTCTTTATATTTGTTCTGGAGACAAAACAGATTGACAGGGACGTTTCACAAAGACTCCAACATCCAACGACATCCAACGACATCCAATGACATCCAACGACATCCAACGACATCCAATGACATCCAGCGACATCCAACGACATCCAACGACATCCAACGACATCCAGCAACATCCAACGACATCCAGCAACATCCAACGACATCCAACAACATCCAACGACATCCAACGACATCCAACGACATCCAACGACATCCAGCAACATCCAACGACATCCAACGACATCCAACAACATCCAACGACATCCAACGACATCCAGCGACATCCAACGACGTCCAACGACATCCAATGACATCCAATGACATCCAACAACATCCAACGACATCCAACGACATCCAACGACATCCAATGACATCCAATGACATCCAACAACATCCAATGACATCCAGCAACATCCAACAACATCCAACGACATCCAACTGTTCTCTGCTATCAGTGGAGTTTAATGCAAACATCAACTTTTCCATTTCGAGGCGTATGTGTGTGTGTGTGCGTGTGCATGTATGTGTGTGGGTGCGTGTATGTGTGTGTGTCTATGTGTGTGTGTGTCTATGTGTGTGTGTGTCTGTGTGTATCTGTGTGTGTGTGTGTCTGTCTGTCTGTCTGTCTGTCTGTGTGTGTGTGTGTGTGTGTGTGTGTGTGTGTGTGTGTGTGTGTGTGTGTGTGTGTACCTCACTCTGTATCTCAGTCATCTCTTGAGCAAACTGAGTCTCTGAGGTTTGGGGAAGCTGAGAGTACAAAGACGACGTCATCTCCTTCCTGCCTCCATCTTTGTACTTTTTCTGTCAGACACAAACAATCAAACACTGAGCGTCTGTAGACGAGCTTTTATGAAATCAAGACATTAAAGAGAAAAGAAAAGAAAGCAAAGTGAGAACAAAGCACACCGTTAAAAAACATGAAGGACGACACACGAGGCCGAATCAGCCAGGACAGAACGGACGGAACCAAAACCACCCAACAGGGAACATCTGCTGAAATTTAGGTGAACCTTTCTGGGTTTAAACAGCTTTTTAAAGCCAACAAGGCTTATTTGAATGTGACTGAAGTGACAGACGGAGAGAAAGAGAGAGAAAAGAGAGAGAGAGAGCTGAAGGTAGAGAGACACTCACTTCACTCTGCAGCTCCGTCACTTCTTTGGCGTGTTTGGTCTCCAGAGTTTCAGGCAGTTTGGAGTACAGAGACGACGCCGTCTGCTGCTTCCCAGCCTGCTTGTACTTCACCTGACACACACACACACACACACACACACACACACACACACAAAACCTTTACTACCAACAACTAAAAATGGACAAACAACAATCTTCTTTTGGCGCTATCAGCTGTGCATCCTATTGGTGGTTCATATAGCAACCATTCTGTGACGTCATCCGCTTTATCAGCCGTGGACCAATAGGATTCCAGCTTCAGCCGGTTTCTTGTGTGCTGGTTGATTGTTCCTCTCGAGTGCTGCCGGTGGTCGACAGCAGAGTTAAATCCAGACGTCTTTATCTCGGAGCCGCTCGTGTCGCGTGACAAACACACTGAATGTCCGCGTAATCATGATGAAGCAGAAGAAGATGCCATCAAATAGGATAAAGTCAATATAAATTCTCTACTGTGAAGATGAGATGAAGTCACTGCATGAATACTGTGAGAACATTAAACTGACACCACAGGAGGAAAAAACACATGAAAAGTACTCTCAATGTACTCCTCAGTTGTACAAATTAGCAATAACTTTATGGTTGAAATAAGTTTAAATTCACCACAAAGTGACTAAAAGCTGTGACAAACACGTTAAAGTCACCTTTGTGTTCTAAAAATAGATTTAAAGCCACAATAAACCTGCTCTTCAGAGCACAATAGAAGTTAAAGGACAGCTGAAAACAGTGAGGACGCTGTACAAGCTGCAGAGACCAACAGCAGAATAAAGTCCTGATAACGTCACCATGAACTCCAGTACGCAGGACAAATACACTGGAGAAGTATTTAGTACTACTATAACCTTTAAGTCCCCGTAAACCCACAGCTGTTTGTCTTTAAACTGACTTAAAGGTGAAATAATTCAAATAATCAATGAAATAAAGTCTAGCAGGAAGCGCTCCCACCTCGCTGTGCGTCTCCGCCATCTCTTTGACGAACTGCGTGTGCAGAGTTTCAGGCAGCAGAGAGAACAAGGTGACGGGCAGATCCTCTTTGTCCTTCTTGTACTTTGCCTTAAGAGGAGAATGGGATTAAAAACTGTGTCGAAGGAGAGGAGAGAGGAGAAGAAAAGCAGAGCAGAGCCTCGCTGCACCTCGCTCTGGACCTCCGACATCTGTTTGGCCAAATGCATCTCGGCCGTCTCAGGCAGGAGGCGGTAGAGCGACGAGGACGCGTCCTTCTTACAGCCCTCTTTATACTTCACCTGCATCGCAAAATACAAGGATTAATAACCGGTAAAACCGTTAAAGGAGCCGCAGCCTCAGCTACTTTTGGGCCCTTTTCCTCATTGCTACGTCTCCCCCTGAGCTGGTTGATTTCCCTTGTTTTCATGTTTCTTTCACAGCACTCATCCTCACCATCAGCTGGTAGTTTATCAGCCTCTGTGTGCCTTATTCTGGAGGTCGTGGTTATTAAGCATCCACGTCCTCACTTGACATCAGGTAAAAACCAGTTTAACTGTTTCCAGAGACTTTGTGCTTGTCATTTTTAACAGGACGAACAGAAGCATGTGCGTCACCTGGCTCTGGAGCTCCGTCACCTCCTTGGCCAGCTCGGTCTGGAGCGTCTGAGGGAGGCTGGAGAACAGGCTGGAGGACAGCTCCTTCTGCACGTCCTCTCTGTACTTCACCTGCAGGGACGACAGCGTTTGTTTGTGGGTCATGTGTCCACGTCTGCACGGTGGGAAAAGTCCAACTGAATGTTTTATTATGTCTGCGATGTCCTGAAAATGATATGAAGGTGAAAAGCTGCTGCCTGGGACCAGATCCTGGGTTTATGTTTAATGCTCAGATGAAGACAGAGTGAGGTTCAGTTGGGCGCTGGAGGGTCTGTGATCGGTACCTGGCTCTGCATCTGAGAGGCCTGCTTGGCGTGCTGAGTGTCCAGAGTTTCTGCCATCACAGAGTACAAACAGCCGCCGGCCTCCCGCCTCCCGGACTTCTTATACTTGATCTGGAAAAACATTTTCAACATCTTTTTTTACTTTGAGTTTCCACACGTTTAAAGAAAAAACACCTGAATGACACGATGGGACAAGTGTCTCCGTCCCTGCAGCTGAGACACTTCAGATTAATTCATCCTGTCTCTTTAAATTAAATGACGCCGTCAGTGAGGTCATGACAACCTTTTATGACCGATGAGTTTTAGCTCTTCAGGCCTCTGAACTTTATCCAAATAAAACAACCTGAGAAGAGAAAATCACTCTCTGCCACTTCCACTCTTCAAGCGTCTCTGAGGACGCTTTCATTTGCACATAGTCACGTCTTTGCTTCTCTGATCACAGATCTGATTGTAATCAGTCTTTGTTTTCCTGGTTACATATGAGGAGTCGGGCCTCCTCCAGCTCAGAGGGAGGCGCAGATGCACCTGAAGCTGTTTGGCTCCTGCCAAAAACACCTGAAGAAGAAGAACTTCTGCACTTTAGCAGCTAAGTTACAACAGTATCAGGTTGGCAGCTAGCTAACAGCAGGCTAACAGCCGGCTAACAGCTGGCTAACAGCTAGCTAACAGCCAGCTAACAGCCAGCTAACAGTTAGCTATGAACGATGAGCAAAGTAAAGATTTATCCTCTAAGTTTTACTTGGCACAGAGTATTTCTACACTGTAGTATTGTTACTTAAATAAGACGTCTGAGTACCACAGTATCACTACAGGAGGAGTAAAGATGGCGTCTGTGTCTCAGAGAGCGCCTGTCCAGAATGAGGCAGATTACTGTCGGTCAACGCTTCTTGGATGCATTTATACAAAAATCTGGGTATTCTGCACCACTGTTTGGCGTCCCAAGCATGAAAGATTCACTGCTGCAATCAGACCAAATCCTGCCTGTTGGAATGCAGAATGATGACGTGCAGGTATGAAGTCACGAGTGCTTTAGCTGAGCGATGAAGAAGTTAAAGCTAAAGCACCATCATCATCCTCCTGTGCACTGACGCGTCCTTATTCTCCGTCACGTTCAGCCTCGCTGACAGCGAAGCCGGCGATGTGCAGAGTCACCTGATGGAGCTTTAAGCTCACTTATCTCCACCTTCCCAGCTGTCTTATTCATGTTTTATTGGCTCGTAATGCTTTATCGACTATCCTCTCCTCTCCTCACCTCGCTCTGCAGCTCAGAGACACTTTTAGCAAACTGAGTCTCAGCGGTTTCAGGCAGCTGAGAGTAGAAGCTCTGCGAGAGGCTCCTCACGCCGTCCTCTTTGTACTTGTTCTACAACCAGAGACAGAAAACACAGTTTGATTAGTCAGATATCAACAATAAACAGCTCGTCAGGAGAACTGAGAGCTCCGCAGAGACAGATGACACATAAGAAAAGTCATGCGTTCATAATAGATTCATTCATTCATAGGAAAACACAGGAGCCTGAAGGCTCCGGTAAGTTTCCATTAAGGTGGTGCATTTTGACAAATTTACAGCGTCATATTTGTATAAATATCTGAAAACTGTGGTTCTATTCAGACAGCAGCTGCTGCTTCCTGACCAGGACAAAAACCACGCCGGCACGTAGGAAACATTTGGGACGAGGTCGCTTCACGGTGGCGTCTGTCTGCTCTTACGTGGCTCTGCATGTCGGTGAGCTCGCGGGCAAACTGGGTCTCCAGAGTGTCGGACAGCTGGTGGTAAACTGGACAGGACAGCTCCTTCTTGACAGCCTCTTTGTACAAGATCTGCAGGACACAGAGGGGACGACATATAGACGCTCAGTGAGGACGAGACATTTAGAAAAGACACCACTGGAGCTTTGAAACAGTGCACCTGCGTACCTGACTCTGC
This sequence comes from Chaetodon auriga, assembly GCF_051107435.1. Classification (NCBI taxonomy): domain Eukaryota; kingdom Metazoa; phylum Chordata; class Actinopteri; order Chaetodontiformes; family Chaetodontidae; genus Chaetodon; species Chaetodon auriga. The sequence goes on along the minus strand of NC_135094.1, from coordinate 1,552,283 downwards.
AGCTGTGAAGCCTCTTTGGCGTGCTGCGTCTCCAGAGTTTCAGGCAGCCGGTGATACAGAGACGATGAACTCTGCTTCTTACTGGCCTCTTTGTATTTGACCTGAAAGACATGATGAGGAGTCGGATGAGGATGAGGAAGAACACTGCAGCGCTCCTCTCAGTCTATTTCAGCACAACTCCTGTTGATGCTGCACGCAAAGTTTAGCTGCTTCATCGGCCTCCTCCTCATGGACGTCCATCACACGCAGAGCAGAGCCGAATCCACGAGGGAGAGATTCTGTGTGACTGTGCTGAATCAAGAGCAGGAAGGTGTGTGAACCACCTGTGCGTTGAACAGCAGCCTGAACCCACCTCGCTCTGCATGCCCGTCAGCTCTTTAGCATGCCGGCTGTGGATGGTGTCCGGGAGCAGAGAGTACAGGTTGATGCTCATCTCTTTCTTACCATCTTCTTTGTACTTGACCTTGAGATGAGACAGAAAGCAGCCAGAGGGATGAGCGAGCAGAGAGAGTCGCTCACACATTCAGATGAGTGTGTTTACGTGAACGCTCCATCCATCATCAAACAAACCCAAATCAAAGCTCTGACTGAGCGGCGAGCTGCAGGCGTACCTCACTGTGCATTTCCGTCTGCTGCCTGGCAAAGTGAGTGTCGATGGTCTCCGGCATCAGGTGGAACAGACTGCAGGAGTCTCTGTTTGGACTCTGCTTGTACTTCAGCTGCAGCCAACATGTGGAAACACACAGTCCTGGTCAGTAAACACACTCCATCAATGCAGGTGAGTCTTTACAGCATGAACAGATCAGAGAGCAGGACGAAGAAAAGACGTCAACAGGTGAGCAAAGGTGTTTCTTTAGCAGCTGCCAAACTAACCTGCTGAAGCCCTTCATGTTCTGGTGTTACTGGTACAGCTTCAGGTGTGTCACCTCCATCCTCTGAGCTGATCTGCACGTAGCTTTGTGTGTGTGTGTGTGTGTGTGTGTGTGTGTGTGTGCGTGCGTGTGTGTGTGTGTACCTGGCTCTGCAGCTGTGAAGCCTCTTTAGCGTGCTGCGTGTCCAGAGTTTCGGGTAGAGTCGAGTACAGAGAGCTCGTCCCTCCTTTCTTTCCTGCTTCTTTGTATTTCACCTGAAACAGAACAAACGTTTGGCTTCAGACTGGTTTCAAACCTGCACCTGTTTCACCTCCTCTGTTCTATGTTTGGACATAAAGCAGCCAATCAGAGGTCTAGCTCCATCATCATGGTTAGCGTGCGCATTAGCTTTATGGCTGGCCTGAGCCGCTGGGTATCGTAGCATCTCATCAGCGATGATACGACGTCTCTGCTGATCGCTGAGCTGCAAAACGACGTGCAAGCAAAGAAAAACTGCAGTTTTACCACGAGCGAGTATAGTTCAGTGACAGCTACTACTATTCTATACTATTATCATAGTATTAGTATTAGCAGTAGTAGTATTCTAGTATTCCATTATTGTTGTTCTTCATGTAGAATGTTGCCCCACAGATACACACGTTTAGATGTTTACAGTTACGTATTGTCTTTGTTTATTACTCATGGTTGATTTCTACTGCAGTATAGTCCACATTTTTTCTCCTGTTTTCACATATTTTTACACATTCTCTGAGATATTTCTTGCTTCCTGTTTCCATTTTCTGACTTGCTTGACGCTGGGAGTGGCTGTCCCTGCCCCATTTCCCCCTCAGGGATCAATAAAGTGCTCTGATTCTGAGTCACGCTGCAGCTTCTCTACGTGGTGCAACTGCTTTTATTTCAGCAAAGCATAAATCACAATTCAGTGATCATTTCTGTTTGAAGGTTGAGTCTCTGCTCACACAGCTGTGGTCTGTGTCTCTTCCCTGCTCAGCTGAAGTTAGTCCTCAGACCTCGATATGGTTTGTACTGTTGGACATAAAGCGCTCACTGAAGAGAGACACTGAAACACAGAGCTGTGCGTCATGTGACGTCCGTGACGCGATCTTCCCGCTCACCTCGCTCTGCAGCTCGGAGACACTTTTAGCAAACTGCGTCTGGGCTGTTTCTGGAAGCTGAGAGTAGAAGCTCTGAGCGAGGCCTCTCCTGCCGTCCTCCTTGTACTTGTTCTGGAGACGACGGGGACAGAAGAGATGAGTCTGAATTACAAACAAGGCAGAACTTCCAGCTCCTGACAGATGGAAAGGGGAACAAAACTCGACTTTTCCCAGCGGGGGGAGGAAACCGCAGCAGCAAACATGTTGAAAAATCTGTGAATCTGCACCTGAATACTGAGCAGCTGCACGACGAGACCGCAAAAAAACTGTTTCCACTGTGCCCCAAAAAAACTGGAACAAACGTGTTTTCCCATCTTTCTTGGCCACACATCACATATTGTTCACGCCTCCTCTCCAGTGCACATTACAAACAGACTGCGAGAGCCCTTTGATCCTGTTTCTGATGCTAATCTGGCCTCTGATGAGAGTCTGAGGTATGAGCACATCAGAGAGCATTGGATGATGGGTAGTGATTATTTATAACTAATCAAACAGCATGAGGAGGCGCTGAAGCACGTCCAGGATCCCTCCTGCATGCTGGAGACCTCATCTTTGTTTCATCTCGCTCCACAATGTTAGAGGCTGGAGAGACAGTTCAGATTCAGATTGTGCGGTCGAATCTCACGCAGCAGCGTCGATGGCAGGAGGACGTTTCTAACGCCGTGTGCGCTGCGTCTCCTGAGCTTCACTCATTCGCTCTCAACACGCTTTGCACATATTTTCTCACCGTTTAAAAAAGGCTGCTGGTATTCAATATTTCCCTTTTTGTCACACCGCTCTCTCACTTCCTGTCTGTGGCTCTCAGCTTCAAGCCCATTGGTTCTTACTGAACACTTTCAAAATAAAAGCCCACAAATCCATGTTTTCATCTTTAACAGAGGATCAGTCGTTGTCATGTGTCATGTGACCACGGGCTGTTTTTGTTCCCAGATTCCAATTTTATTTTCTGTCGATCTGATCGTTTAACGAGGACGAACATAAACAAACAGCAGGACAATGATAAACAACCAAAAACTCTAAATAAAACTAAACTAAACATAATCATCTGAGTAGGATATTTTTAGCTGCTCCTCAGATTTTATTGCTGATTCTGAGTAACTTCATGTTTGAACTGAAAGTGGCTCAGATCAGATGTTTTCACCTGTTTTAAAAATGTTGCTGGGTGAAATTTTTTAGTAACATTTCGTCCATTTTCTTGTCTTTGCTCTGATCGGTGTGAGTCTGAACACACGCTGGTCCTCAGACAGAACACGACCTTCATCCTCCAGACTGTCACATCACTGACAGAAACCTCTCATCCTTTCATCACCTCAGTGTCTCGCTGCTATTTCAGAACTTCTGCTATTAGAATCTCAAAGCAGACACAAGTCCTCTTCTAATGTGAATCACATTAATCTGGAGCTCGTTCTGCCTTCAGACGATGGCTGTCATCACACCTCTGGTCCCACCAAACCCATGAGAAACCACCTTCTCCTGGTGTTTGCTAACTGAGCCGCGGTGATGCATTGGCTCCAGTGACACACACGTTAAATAATACCTCGCTCAGCATGTCGCTCATCTCTCTGGCGAAGCTGGTTTCTGAGGTGTCGGGCAGCGTGGAGTAGAGGGAGCTGGACATCTCCTTCCTCCCGCTCTCCTTGTATTTGACCTGGACAGTAACAGCATCAGGGAGCAGAGGAGGATGATGAGGAAGGTTTGAACTTAGACCGAGATGGAGGAGAGACATCTGAAATCTTCCAACCACTGAAGAACTGTCCGCAGGTTTGAGACCACAGAAGAAGAAAGCAGCACGTTTACCTCACTGAGCAGCTCCGCGGCCTCTTTGGCGTGCTGCGTGTCCATGGTCACGGGCAGGAGGGAGTACAGACAGGCCGTCACCTCTTTCTTACCCGCTTCCTTGTACCTGGTCTGCAGATGGAAATGAGCACAGTCACTTTGCATGACGGGGACGCTTTGTTCTCGTTGTCCCTCGCGTGTCTCACGTTGCCTGTACCTCACTCTGCAGCTCAGACAGATGTTTGGCCAGCTGTGTCTCTGTGGTCTCTGGGAGCTGGTGGTACAAACTGCTCTGGATCTTCTGCTTCAGGCCTTCTTTATACTTCACCTGCAGGACACAGGACAGAGTCACATGGACATGGACTGGTCCAACATCACAGTTAGTTTGTTTCTGTAGGAGTTTCTGTAGAATTGACTGTATTTATTAATCACAGTGGCAAAAGTTAGTTATTCATAAAGGACAATTGAATAAAGTGTCAGACTTTATTTGAACGGACTGGAAGCTGTGAACGTTTAAATGCTCATAAATAAGGCTCAGGATGAAAATATTCTGAAATATCTTTTAAAGCAGATTCAGTCAAACTTGGATGGAAACAAGGTCAACTGTTCATCACAAAATGCCGTTTTAGAGTGGAGCAGCAGACCCTGCACTTCAGTTTAAAAACAATGCATGCACATATCTTAAGCTATCAGCTCATTCAGATGTGCTGATTTGAAGGGCAGTGGACTTTATGACAGCTTATAACACCCAGAAACGTCCCTTTGAGACTGCTGGACAAACAGGGGAACCTGTCACATGAGTCCTGGTCTTCACAGCCTCTCAGGGTCCACATGAAAGAGGAAGAGGAGGAGGAAGCAGCTTGTTTGAGTACCTCGCTCTGCAGGTTGGACACCTCTTTGGCGTGCTGGCTGTCGATGGTCTCGGGCAGCACAGAGTACAGGTTGATGCTCATCTCCTTCTTACCGTCCTCTTTATACTTCACCTGCAGTAATTCAGTGATAACAAGGACACAGAAAACGTATCGCCTTACGTCTCACTGTTTGTTGTCCTGCAGCCAACAGATAACCCCTCACCAAGCAGGAGGAGGTTCTTAATAAAACCGTCCCTGCTGTTACCTCGCTGAGGAGCTCGGAGACTTCCTTGGCGTGGGCCGTCTCTAAGGTCTCAGGCAGCAGGTGGAACAGACTGGAGGAGCGACCTTTCCTCAGAGCCGCCTTGTACCTCAGCTGAGCACAAACAGGAGCAGACACATGTATGAAAAGACAGAGGGAGGCTGAGCACGCTCGCTACGCCGTGCAGGTGTGTGTGTGTGCGCAGGTGGAGGTGTGTGTTCACCTCACTCTGCAGTTCAGACGCCTCTTTGGCGTGCAGCGTGTCCAGAGTCTCAGGCAGGGTGGAGTACAGACAGCTGGACACGTCCTTCTTCCCCTGTTTGTACTTCGTCTAAAATCAACCAAACGGTCGTGATTCCTTCAACTCAGAAACAGAAGCATTCAGCTTCCTCTGTGTTCAGTCTCAGGACATCAGCAGGCTTTTCCTCACCTCGCTCTGCAGCTCAGACACACTTTTAGCGAACTGGGTCTCAGCGGTCTCCGGCAGCTGACTGTAGGCGCTCTGTGAAAGACTCTTCACGCCGTCCTCCCTGTACTTAGTCTGTAAAAGACAGAAAGTAAAACATTAAGAGTTCGGTTTAAAGACGCTGGCTTCATCTTTCAGGTCGATGAACAGAGTTTGTGTCCGTGCAGGAGGATCAACCTTTGACGCTGAGAGGCTGACGGACGTCTCCGTCTCTCAGTGGACACATTTACACTTTGCATCACATTAACCTCTTTTCTATTTAAAGCTAACACTGCGGCTCATGTATTCCTCGTGTTTTGTCATTGTGCATATTTAATAGTTTCCTTTTCATCGTGTGTTTGATGAAAACGTCCTCGCAGCAGATCAACAGTGGCGCCGAGCCGAGCCTCGTTAGTCTGCGTCTGTACGACAGCGCTGACATGCAAATGAGAGGAAAACCTCTTTGATCCCGTTTGATGATAATCACACATGTGATCATCAGTTCATGATTAAACAAAAAACCAGCAGGAGCGACGAGCGTCAGTTCGCAACACTTCCTGTTGTGAAGTCTGTGGTGCGTTCAGGGTGTCAGGCCTTTAATGAAAATGTACATTAGCTTTATTCACACATCATTAAATGTATATAATCTCATCTGTATCTGATTGTTGTTATTTGTAGTCAATAAAACAAGTTATGAGCTATTTTGTTGTTGTTTTTTTAAATCTAAATACATTTTTTCAGCTGATGTTCTGGACACTGGACCTGAGGACGCCCTCAGAGACTTGGACACTGTGAGTCACATGACGTGTGGCTCTTGTGGTTGCCGGTACCTCGCTCAGCATGTCGCTCATCTCTCTGGAGAAGCTGGTTTCTGAAGTGTCGGGCAGAGTGGAGTAGAGGGAGCTGGACATGTCCTTCCTCCCGCTCTCCTTGTACTTAATCTGGGAAAAAAAGTTTATAGAGAAACAGAAATGATCTTCATCACAGCAGCCTGACCCCCCGTGGTCCCTCAGTATGTGAAGCGTGCGACGCGAAGCTGCTCTTTACCTCGCTGAGCAGCTCTGCCGCCTCTTTGGCGTGTTGAGTCTCCAGGGTCTCGGGCAGCAGAGAGTACAGGCAGCTGTTCACGTCTTTCTTTCCTGTTTCTCTATATTTTGTCTGCAGACACCAAAAACACCGTTCACAGTAATACTTCAAATAATACTAATTAATCAATCAGTGCAGATCTATGACATAAAGTAAGTCCAGCGGTCTCCCTGTAGAAATCAGACACGCTGGGCTTCGACTGTCCGTGAAGGCGTTGGAGGAGCGAGAAGTGACGCTGAAGCAGCTGAAAGCAGAGCAGCACGTTTAGCACAGTCCTCCTCATCTGAGCAGCTTTTACAAATGTCCAAATTTGACTTTGTGCTGCTTCGCTGCTGCTGGGAAACCTGGATTTTGTCCTTCTCAAGCACATTTCACACATGTGAGTGTCATGGCTGAGAGGAGCCTCCAGCTCTGACTGCAGGCAGCGATCGAGGCCTGAAGATCAAACATTCGAATGCAAACTAAGTTTTAAAAATCTGTTCATCCGTCTGCGTCAGAACTGAGGACACTCTTCTTTTTTGGTGTCATTATCTTGCAGCTCGCTGCTGCTCTCCTGCAGTGCTGCCAGCGTGGAGAAAAAGTCTATCCAGAACATCAACGTCGAGAATAAAAAGTCTCCAGGGATGTTTTTTGTCTCTGCAGGAGGCGACAACGCGAACCTGAAACTCAGCCGTCTGACAGAACATCTGCTCCCCGCAGCCACACACGCAGCAGGCGGGGAGTGTGTGAAGGTGTTAGCATTAGCGGCGACGCTAAACGTGCCGCACAGAAGAAACGTGGCGTCCTGCCTGTACCTGGCTCTGCAGCTCAGACAGATGTTTGGCCAGCTGTGTCTCTGTGGTCTCTGGGAGCTGGTGGTACAAACTGCTCTGGATCTTCTGCTTCAGGCCTTCTTTATACTTCACCTGCAGGAGGAGGGATCAACCACGAGCACAGGAAATCTTTGCTAAGTTCATGAGAGGTTTGAGGCAACCAGAGACACTGACAGCACTCTTGTTTGTGTTTATTAATACTTGAAAAAACACTTGTTTGAGCACCTCGCTCTGCAGGTTGGACACCTCTTTGGCGTGCTGGGTGTCGATGGTTTCGGGCAGCACAGAGTACAGGCTGATGCTCATCTCCTTCTTACCGTCCTCTTTATACTTCACCTGCAGTAATTCAGTGATAACAAGGACACAGAATACAAATCGCCTTTACGTTTCACACCAGAATGACATAAGTATCGATAAAAAATGCAGTTTTTATCATTTCAGTGTCGTTTGTCTTTGTGCTGCACGCTGATGCTCTTTTCATGAATGTACTGGCCTGATATTCATCATCATCATCATCGTCGTCTCTGAGGTGTTACCACAGTCATCATACCTCACTGAAGAGCTCAGACGCTTCCTTGGCGTGAGCCGTCTCTAGCGTCTCCGGGAGAAGAGAGTACAAACACGAGTTCACGCCCTTTTTGCCCGCCTCTTTGTACCGCATCTCCAAATAAAAACTCATTTTAATGTGGGATTCAAAACATTTTAAAACATCAGAATTAAAGAGGATAAAACTGTGATTCACGATTGTTCGCTCACAATAAAGACGTCTCACCTCGCTCTGCAGCTCAGCCACACTTTTAGCAAACTGCGTCTCGGCGGTCTCGGACAGCTGAGAGTAGAAACTCTGCGAGAGGCTCTTCCTGCCGCCCTCCTTGTATTTACTCTGAGAGAGGACGAAACAGCCTGTGAGCAGTCTGAAATCAACCGCTGCTGTTAGCAGGCAGTGAAGTCTGACTGTATCCACACGCTGAGTTTAGTCTGAAACAGACTGTGGATACCCGACCCGAGCCCAGCAGGACCCAGCAGGACCCAGCAGGACCCAGCAGGACCCAGCAGGACCCAGCAGGACCCAGCAGGATCCAGTGGGTCTGGTTGGGTTTGGTCAAGCTGAGCTGGTCTATGTGAAATGGTGCTTTCAGGTTCTTTTAGTGGCAGTAGAGGCTTCAGATCAGGATAAATGATGTGACCTTTAAACACAGACCGACTGGCGGCACAGTGTGTCTACCTCGCTCTGCATCTCCGTCATCTCTCTGGCAAACTGGATCTCTGTGGTGTCGGGCAGCTGAGAGTAAAGAGAGGACGGAGCTCCTTTAACCAGCACCTTCGGCCGATAGTTCACCTGAGAGGGACAGAACATGAGACAGAGACAGACGGCTGCTGTCTGAAGAGTTTAGCTTCAACCCTTTACTCACATGCTGTGAATGTGTCTTTGTGTGTGTGTGTGTGTGTGTGTGTGTGTGTGTGTGTGTGTGTGTGTGTGTGTGCGTGCACACACCTCACTCTGCAGCTGGGACACCTCCATGGCGTGCAGCATTTCCGGAGTGTCGGGCAGTTGGGAGTAGAGGGAGACGGAGGCCTTCCTCTTCCCGTCTTCTTTGTACTTTTTCTGAACCAGAGCAGATCAGATGGTCTCGTTCAGCTCGGCTCAGACTGTTTCCTGGTGTCCAGGTTTGTAAACTGATGAAGAACTCAGTTTGAGCAGCGACACGCAGCCTGGCGCTGTGGTGGAGCTGTGGCTTCTCCTCAAAGCTAAACTGGAACCCAGACGTCTGTGTTTGCTCTGTGTCTTTAACTCATTCGAGGGAGGAGGCCCCTCAGCCACACCTTCATCAGACAGACTGCGTGTCGCCGCCCAGACCTGAGTGAACTGATGAAACGTGCTGAGGTGAACGTGTGAGCACCTCGCTCTGAAACTCGTGGACGGCTCGGGCCAGCTGCGTCTCCGTGGTTTCAGGAAGCTGAGAGTACAAACTGCTGCTCATCTCCTTCTTTCCTTCCTCCTTGTACTTGTTCTGAGGAGCAGAGGGGTCTCACTGTGACGAGGGTCCGCACTCTCAAGGAACTACTTTTTAAGAACCATCTATCATCCATCCATTCATCGTCCATCCACATGTCTGTCTGTCCATCCATGTGTTCATCTGTCCATCATCATAACCCATCTATTCATCCATTCATCCTCTAGTCACCCATTTATCCATCAATCAATCTACGATGCATTCATTAAGCTGTCCTTATATTTTATCATGCATCCATTCATCCATCCGTCTATCAATGATCCATTCATCAATTCATCCTTCGATTTTATCATCCATCCATCTGTCCATTCCCGCATCTATCATTCATTCATCCTGTAGCCATCCATTTATCCACCGATCCTTCCATCCCTCCCTCATCCCTCCATCACCCCTCCACCCCCTCATCACCCTCCATCAGGTCTGACCTCACTCAGTATCTCCGTCAGCTCTTTGACAAACTGGGTCTCTGTGGTCTCTGGCAGCAGAGAGTAAAGGGAGGAGGAAATCTCCGCCTTCGTGTTTCCTTTGTATTTAACCTGAAAACCAGAACAAACCTGGTCAGTGCCTTAATCTGGTTTTAGGATGAGCGTGACCTTCCATAAAACCAAGAAGAACCACCTGATCACACACTAAACAGGCTAATAAAAGCTTGTTAGCGTTAGCACCTTCCATACTTTCACAGCATGTTTCCTGTGAGAACGCTTTAAACCTCATCTTCACGTGGAGCGTGCTGCCGGCTGTTTGGATCAATCGTGTCGATCGCCTACAGGCTGGTCGGGTGGTGCTGTGCTCAGGTGGACGTACCTCGCTCTGCAGCTCTGAGGCCTCTCTGGCGTGCTGAGTCTCAGGCGTCACCGGCAGGATGGAGTACAGAGACATGGACGCCTCCTTCTTTCCCTCCTCTTTGTACTTCGACTGAAACAGTTCAACGTTTCAGCAAACACGATCAGACTGATGGATCGACCGTGCGTGTGTGTGTGTGTGTGTGCGTGTGTGTGTGTGTGTGCGCGCAGACCTCAGATATCACAGCGCTGATGTTCTTGGAGTGGATGAGTTCAGCTCCAGGAACGAACAGACTCTGACCCCTCATCTTCTCAAAGTCCTCCTTATACTTCACCTGCAGGGAGGAGGCATGACAGAGTGACTGTGTGCGTGTGTGTGCGTGTGTGTGTGCGTGTGTACATGTACAAATATCAGACATTTAGACTGAATTTAAATGCAGACAGTTGCACAAGTGGAGCCCTTTGCATTAACTCCAGATGATGCATTTAAAGGGAAAGAGGCCATAATATTACTGTAATATCTCAGGATGACATGTGTTTATTGGCACATCTCTCATAGCGGTCATAAGTTTACATCATGTCAGAGGTGCAGTACTGTGTATAGATCAATACTGCTGATACAGCTGATCCATGTTCACAGTAAATGTGCTAACTGCAGGTGTAATGAGCAGAAAAAACGACATTAACAACAGAAAGAAAGTCTGATTGGTCAGTGTTAACGAGCTCGACGCTGCACTGTGCAGGACTGTGTTTTAAGCATGTGCCACAGTTTTGGGTTTGGCTGCGTCTGATTGGACGATCGGTCAAACGACAGACGGGCAGATTTTGTGGAAAGACTCGAGAGAAAAATGGAATTAATCCACAGATGACAAGCTGTCCTCCCCAGTCTGTGAGAGGGAGGCAGACTGGGCAGAATGGTACCAAACACCAGCTCACTGGTTTCTAAACAGCGAGCATGTGACAGTCCGGCCAAGTCAACGCGAATAAAAAACAGTTTGTAACGCTCAGTGTGCACCTCCATCGTCCTCCTGCAGTCCCGGCTGTGGTTAGTGCAGAGCTGCACCAGGAGTTTTCAGGGAGGAGGATAAAAACAGTGTTTCATCGCGTCACAAAGATTCTGCCTTGGCAGCAGAGCATCGCCGACGTGTCGAGGCCTTTGAGCGTCAAACTGCTCTGAACTTCCCGACACACGGACGGCAGCGAGCGACAGCAGCTGGAGGAAGAAGCGAAGATGAGTTCATGAAGCGGCTCGACTGGCTTCCACTGTAGCTGATGAGTCATCCTGCTGGTGCAAACAGCCAAGCTGCCATGTTTGACTCACACCAGGGAATCAATATCTCACCCTCCCACATCCTACAACAGCTTTCACCCTCATTCACCGTTTCACTGCCAAATACACGCCTCACACTGCCGCTGCACGAGTCAAAGACGCTGCTTCCGCTGAGCTGGCGCTCCCTCCGGGCTGAATAAAGGCCAGCCACTGGAGCTGAGGAGGAGGAGGAGGAGGAAGAGGACGGCGCCTTGCTGTCGTACATGTGGAAGAGTTCATCCACGTCGATCTATATTCATGAGTGGAAAATTGAGAAGCAGCAAACAGAAGCTCCACAGTGAAAAATCACTGGGTTGAAGATGGACCCGGTTTGAGCTCTGATCCCTCTTTTAACCAGGAAGTGAGTAAACACTCAGCCTGAAGCAGGTGGAGGTGTAGTCACTGCGTGCTCACTACGCTACGACCAAAACAGAAACGCATGTTGCTGATACAGATTGATTCGTTGACTGTCCAATGAGACGCATTCAGACCAGTCATACTGTTGAAAGTCTCACGCTGGTCTGTCTGCCGTCGGTTCACAGCCTCTCTACAGCAGCCATTTTAATCCACACCTGAGAGCGACAGCGAATGAACTCACCTCACTGACGAGCAAGCTGCATCTCCTGTTAAACGCCGGGTCTGGAAGTGGAGGCTTCCCATCAGAGGAGGCCTGAAACCACAGAAGTAACTGAACTCAGTGGTGGCCGTGAGCTGTGAGCTGTGTTGAGAGTCTGTGCCGTTAAACCAGCTTCACACCCTGCTTCTCTCCGCTGAGACGAATTCAGGCTAATATGGTAAATTAAAGAATGCTGCTAGCAAAACAGACAGAAAAACCTGTGAAAGGAAACTTTTCTAATTCACGTGCCATTAATCCTTCGCCTCTCTTAACAGGCCCGATGGAGTCCTAAAAATCCCACTATCAAAGGCTAATAATGGCACATTTTCATTTGTACTTTCACTAATCCTCCCTAAGCCCGTACGGAAACCTGCAGTGCCAGGCGACGGCCCGCCAAGGTCAACACAAAGACTCGCAGTCAGAGCTGAGAGGGCTGCCTCTCAGCAGACCTCATCAAAGAGAAGCAAAACCCTCAACATGTTCAGCAGGCCTGAGCTGCAGTTTGTGTGTTCTGACGCACTGAACAGCCTCATTAAAAGAGCAAGAGGTGCAGCTGCAAATGTAAAAATTCAGCTTTCAGCGTCGTGAAGTCAGAACGGGAAACGTTACTGGCTCCTGTGAGATCCTCTGCTGGGCTCCTCTGTTTCAAAGAAGCTGTTTCTGACGAAGTTCAGCTCCTGAAATCACACCTGATTTGTTTGGATTGGCGACTTTAACGTCTTAAAGCTGAGCCCAAACAGTCCCTGAAGGCCTTTGACGACAGAAAACGGTGTGAAAAGTTTGTTTTTTAAAGTCTCGGGTTGTGAAATCAGATTCCTTTAAAAAGCTGAGACAGAGATCTTTGCACTGTTAGAACAAACGTTTCCAGAAAACATCATACAACCTGACACGAACACAAACTGTCCCCCACTGAACGGCCTTCATCGAGCTCTGCTGGCTGCCTGCTTGCTGGTTTGGTGATGGTACTTCATGTTTTCCGTTGTTTTGTGTTTTCTGATCATTTTCAGGCTTTAACTGAGCTGAAAATCTCACTTTGGGTTGTTTATGTTGAGTTTTAAAAGTTGGAGGAAAGTTCTCACCTCTGATTCCCAAGATCCCAACAGCTTCTTTGTTTTCCCCTCCTCTTCCTCTCCAGTCTCTTCTCCTCCCTCCACCTCTGCTTCCTTTTCCTCCTCCTCCATCTTTTCCTCCGTCTCCTCCTCTGTTACTGGTTCCTCCTCCTCCTCCTCCTCCTCCTCCTCCTCCTCCACCTCCTGTACGTCCTTCTTTACCGTAGTCGTGTCAACAACGGTGGTCAGCGACGTCACCACTGTTTCCACCGTCTCCTGGAAGGACTCCTCTTCGTCTTCCTCCACTGTCCTAACCTCCTTCACCTCTCCAACAAACACCTGAGCAGCTGGGGCCTCCTCTTCCTCCATGTCAGTCACCTCTGAGGACACAAGTTCATTTTGTTCATAAAGTTATTTTTCATGCAAAGGTAATAAAAACAAAGCCAGCATCATTAAAAAGGAAATAATCAAACAGGTTTTTGCATGAAAGTCTATAAAAATAAAAACCAGCTCGACTGAGCAGGACACGAGGCCGATGGTGGTCCACGTTCTCAGAGTTAGACGTCAGACCACTGAGTCCACAGAGCTGGACCAAGACTAGATTAAAGATAGAGGTCTACCACCCAAATGGAACCCGACCCACTGAAGTCTGATAAATATCTCTCCTGTCAGACCTCTCTGTGTCCCGGCTGTCGACATGTTTCGCCTGCTGTCAAGGTCACTGCGTCAAATCCCTCAGTGTCTTTATCTTCCACTCAGATTCTTTTAAGTTACGGTCATTCAGTCGGTAATCATCTGGATTTCGTAGCACCTTCGATGTCATATTCCCACTTTTTAGTTTTCACCACCCTTCCCTGATCCTCCTTCTGAGGCCCGACGCTCCGTTAGCTTCCTGTTCACTCCTCAATGCTGAACTCACCTTGTCCAGTTTCTGGTCGTCTCTTAATGTCCCCTCTGGCCGGTCTGGCTCAGCCTCTCAGCTCTCCAAAGGTCTCAGTCTGTCTCCTGTCACGTGTTGATCACTCTGTTTGCTCAGTGTCTCCTCATGCTTTCCTTTCAGGCTCTTTGAGGATTCTTCAACGTCGCGTTCACCTTCTTCTGAACGTCCCGGACGCTCTTTCCGGTTCTCTGACGTCCCGCTCGTCCTCTCGACTCCTTCACCAACCTTTCAGCTTTGTGTTTAAACTCAAACTCAGAACACACACCCGTAAAGGACTGAACTGCTCGCCTCGCCTCGCTGGTCTGCTGTGATGGCCGACTGTCCTCTGAGTGCCGCTTCACTGGCTGCTTCTTATCACTTCTAACTTCCACATTTAGCCTCCTACTCAAGACCTTATCGCCGCTGTGCCCTTCATCCCAACCACAGTGTGCCAGTGCTGGGTACAGTGTGTGGTTTTCATGTGTGTGTGTAGGTCAAATATATCGTAAGATGGAAGGAATGTACCATCTACACACACACACACACACACACTGACTCGTTAGTAACACCTTCAGATACGCGCCATCCCATGAGCCTGCAGGTGCATCACGCTGCCTTTGACTGACAGCCTGACTCAATGTTTAGCTTTTTGTTCCAGCTGGAGACTTTTCCAAACCTTCCTGCCACAAAGATCCACTCTGACACTCAAACCTCAAACCTTTTTCAATCCACTGGAACAAATCAAGTTGAATTCAAAAGCATTTCTCAGACTTGTGTGACAATGCTGTTAAATCAGTCGTCACAGCAGACATCACTGATTCTTCAGTACAAATGA
>NC_135094.1:1527500-1532500 GCF_051107435.1 Chaetodon auriga | reverse complement strand
AAACAGATTTCCTCCTGATAGAAACTGTTTTACGAAGTAACTGAGGAGTTTCTAAAAATCAAAGCAAATCAAAGCCGAGAGCCACCGGCCGGCGGGAAGTTAGAGTGAGCGATGGACGCCGGTTTTAGTCTTTTCATAAGATTTACTGACAATAACAAAAGCTTCAAATATCACAGGTCATATTTCTGACACCAGACCTGAAACTCAGGTAAAGCAGCGTGTTCATCTCTGGCCGGCAAAGAAACGAAACAGCCCGACTGACTGCTGCCAGGCCGCCAAACGTCAGGAAGTCACTTCTCACTCGTCCCGCCTCCTCACCTCGACCTTCAGAGGAAACGCCGCAGCTCATTTAGCCATAACGCCGTCCTGCTGGTGTCTATAAGTCGTCAGTAACAGCCCATTAGCTCTAAGAACAGAGTTACATAAGGCTGTAAACTGCAGAAATATGACTCACACAGTCAGGGTGTGTGTGTGTGTGTGTGTGTGTGTGTGTGTGTGTGTGTGTGTGTTCTGGTATTCTGCTCTCACGGTGATTGTCCCCGTTCTCAATACAAAGCAGATTAAATCCCCATTCATCAGCCGTGGGCTCCCTGCAGAGCTAATATGACAAGCTAACGAGCTGAACCACACACACACACACACACACACACACACACACACACACACACACACACACACACACACACACACACATCTTGGATCTGATGGTGGGTGGGTTTAGTGGACATGGAATCTAATGGGGATGGACCTGAAGATGGACAGATTTTAAGGAGGAGGGACCTGATGGTAACCACTGATGACATCACCACCCATGGCTTCAGCTCCGTCAGCCTGCAGGTGTAGCGCCAGTGTGATTTGAGGTCATTAATAAAGCTCCCTCTCAGCTTTGAGTTCATGTCAGCAGCTGCTCTGGACGTGAGACAGACACCAGCAGACAGAGGGTCACATGATCATATCCACTCTTCGGTACCATCACACAACTAGGTCAGTGCTGAACATATGGGTGTGTTCCCACTGCGCGTGTGTGTGTGTGTGCGTGTGCTCACACTGCACAGCATCATTGTCTCTTATAATCAGCTTCCTGAAGCAGGACTTAAGAGCTTCTGTGCTAATATAAAGTGATTTTAACGTCGCCTCCAGGCCCATCAGACGCACAACTAGGAGAAAGCAGGTGAGTGGAAGGAGGAGGAGGAGGAGGAGGAGAGGAAGGAGTCACCACAATGCAAAGCGTCCACAGCGATGCAAAGGTAAGACTGTCCCGTCTTATTTCACTGAGGTTTGCACCACAAAAGGAGATAAATCGATTCCTCGGAGCCACATTGGAGAGAAGCCACACTGACGTCAGCCTCATCCCTGACGGCAGGTATCTGAACACGGGACTGACTGGTCAAAAGACTCTGTGAGCCTCGGCTAACTTGGCGTGAGGTGGTCTGTAACTGGATGACTGCTCATCATAACTGGTTGAAAAACTGGTCCCAGAAGTCAAATGTGGGGCGTTTTCACATGACAGAGCTGGAGACAAAGATCTGAACTCTCCTGTGAAACTATACTTAATGTAAAGCCCGATGAAATGAACAAACATCTTTATCTGCTCTGTGTTTTAAAGTTCATCAGACGCAGCACGTGAAGGATCTGCTGGAGCGATGACGAAGAAGAGGAGGCAGAGGAGGGACACGGGGACGGAATAAATGGACGCGTAAATCTGTGCTCTGTAAATGACAAACTGGTAATAAATGGATGTTTATGAGGGCAGAGCAGCGCGCGCACACACACACACACAAACACACACACACACACACACAAACACACACACGTCCCATGACAAACAGCACGTCCCCCTCTGCTGACCGCTGAGTGGACATCTGTGCTTTTGTACTGCAGTCTGCAGGGCTCTCTCTCACACACACACACACACACACACACACACACACACACACACACACACACACACACACACACACAGGATGAGGACATATGGCACAGAAGGTTTCTACATGTTCTCTGCATCAGTCTGTGTGTCTCTAAATCCTCACAGTGACTCATCTCGCCTTCAGGAAGCAGGAGCTGTCAGAGAAGCTTTGACTGACACACCTGAGCGCTTGTTTTCATCTCCGTGTGGTGCCAGAGGGGCGGAGATATGAGCCAGAACGCCGCGTTACACAAGATGTCAGTCAGACAGAAGCTGTGAACTGTGCATCGACAAAAGTACGAGGATCTGCAGCTGAAGGCCTACACGTCTGTCAGACATCTTCTGTTCCTCTCAGTCAAGTCAAACTACGTCGCACTCAGAGTGGAGTCCCACTTCTTTCCTCCACCTCTGCTGACAACAGTAATCATTTCTACACCCAACAGCTGAAGTGAATCTGGGTAAAGAGGGAGATCAGCTGGATCACAGCAGCCAGGTTTCAAACGTCACACAAGGGAAAGAAGTTCCAGAAAACGAATCTGTGTTTCCAACCTCTGCTGGAACACAAATGTTAGGAGTGTTAATGTCACACAGTCTGTTTCTGTTGCACTTCATCAGTGTGTGTGCGCGTGTGCGTGCGTGTGTGTGCGTGTGTGTGCGTGTGTGTGCGTGTGTGTGCGTGTGTGCGCGCTCACCTGGCTCTGCAGCTCGCTCTGCTGTCTCAGTCTCAGGTTCTCTGGCGTGTCGGCCACGATGGTGAACGACGTCTTGGGGTAATGTCTGAAAAGAGAAGCAGCAGAGTTACGCAGGAAAGGTTTCGCCTTCATCAACACAGAGACGCCACAGAGATAAGGAAGGAACGAGGAAGAGGAGGGTCACAGTGGGAGAGTCAGCATCTCTTCCACCCGCACGCCACGCTGCAACCTCCGAATCTCCTCGACCAAAGTATGGATGAGAAACAAGGAGCAGGAGGACTGAGGAGAGAGCGGGAGGGGAGGAGCGTCATCAGGGAGGTGGACACCTGGACCAGCAGGTAAACAATGATTTTTTTCTAGATGTCCAGACGTGTTTCACAGGAAAGGCTGCAGCCTGTCGGAGCCCTTTAACCTCAGGAGTGAATGACCCACCAGGACGATGCCGTCAGCAGGGACAATGAGCCATTGAGAGCTGGAAGAATGGACATACGTTAATCTCTCTCGACCTTTTGCTCTCTTGTTCATGACCTTAAGGGACATATTTAGCTCTCCGAGTTCATAAAGAGCGTCAGCGAGTTTGGACTTAGAGCAGGAACACACAGCATGAGGGAGGCTGAGGCTGAGCAGGGACTGCCTGCAGTGTGAGGCTGGTGGAGGCAGATATACAGCATGTGGGAAACACTCCCACACGCCACTCTGAAGGTATTTTCATGGTTCGCAGTGTTTCAGGAAGTCAAACCCTGTGTGGTATTTGTCCAGGACGTCATTGTTTAATGTAACATGTAACACCCTCCAAACGGCCTGACGCTTAGGCAGGAAGCGAAGCCACAGGACCTGAGAACTGACCCCGGAGCAGCGACCCTTTAGGCACCTGACCGAGGAGCTAAGTCATGTGGCGTTTTTAAACACGCTACGAGACATATCAAGAGCGAAATGAGCAGCCGCGACGTCACCTGTTCTGTCTTCAGGTGCAAAAGGTGAAATGGTGAGCCTTCATGTGTAACTCCACGCCGTTCCACACGTTCACGGTGAGGACGCAGCGAGTACGGGCCAACAGGTGTGGACGATTCAGATCCACACAAACCGAATGAGAGCAAAGGTGTAGAGTCACATCCAGGTGATTTTAAAGCCCGAGGTGAGACGAGCTTTTACAGGTTTAACTGACGCCTGAAGATTCAGCACGTGGAAAAACAACATTTACATTAACCACTCAGAAATATCACCTGTGATCACCGCTGACTGCACACAGGTGTGCACGGAGGGGATAACTGCCGAGGGGCGCCATGGCGTAAAAACGCTGATTCACGGTCCGACAAACAGAAAATCAGCTGACAGACATTCTGATTATTGATCATAATAAGTTTTCCATGCAGGAACGATGACTAATCACTGATACAGATTGTTCTTGCAGCCTGGTCTCGGAGCTCTCTGGACCTCCAGAGGCTGCCCTTTGTGTTTTCCAGTCATGGTATGTTCTCCATCATCACTCCCTCCGTCAGCAGGTTGTTGCGTGAATGCCGCGATGGACGGCGGGAACAGAGACACCTGCAGCCAGTTCAAACCTCCGTCATGAAACTATAGAAGATTTGTTCAGTTGTGTTTCTGAGCTTCTCAAAAACGAGCGTCATTTCACAAGCGGCCGCTGAAATTAACGAGGTGCATTCAGTGGAAGAGCTGCTGCTCCGCGAAACAAGAGAAGAAGACGACGAAGGCATGAATCACAGCGACCGGTGTGACAGTCAGCCGTCATCCAGCGGCTCTGGACATGTTTGTGGTGACTTAGAAAGTGTGTGTGTGTGTGTGTGTGTGTGTGTCTCATCGATGCCAGCAGCACATTCAGCAGCACAGTTTGACCACTTCACTGAACTGTCCTTCACTCCTCTTCCTCCCACTCTCATCCTCTCCTCTCCTCCCTCCCTCCCTCTCCTCTTCTCCCTCCCTCTCCTCTCCTCTCTCCTCCTCCCTCCCTCCCTCCCTCCCTCCCTCTCCTCTCCTCTCTCTCCCTCCCTCTCCTCTCCTCTCCTCTCCTCCCTCCCTCCCTCTCCTCTCCTCCCTCCCTCCCTCCCTCCCTCTCCTCTCCTCCCTCCCTCCCTCCCTCCCTCCCTCTACTCTCCTCTCCTCTCCTCTCTTTCAGTAAAACCTGACTGTGTTCTTTCTAATCAAATCCAGGTTAAAATCCACATTTCAGAGAGTTCTTCCTCTTGAGCGCTGAGGCTGTGAGATGCCTTCAAAGTCCACTTCAACCTCAATTGTTCTCATATTTCCCTTGAATTAAACTATTAAGCTCTGATAAACCCAGCGCACACAGTCGGCCGTGAAAGAGGCAGATCTTAGTGTTAAAGCGTCAGTGCAGACCAAACCTGAGCGGAAACAATAACAAAAACAATAACAGAGCCGTA